>NC_136506.1:2674166-2739166 GCF_053919585.1 Euprymna scolopes
ATAGAAAGATTTATCAACCGTAGAAAAAAAATTGCGTGTAAAGATGCCTCAATGTGTCCCAGAACATTTTTATTAACGCCATCTACGATTTATGTAAACGGAAAAGATTCTTCACGGTAGCATAATCGCATGAGAACAATTTACATCTACGATGTAACAAAACCTATGATTTAACGTAAACGCCAAAGATTTAGCACAGTGGCATAAATTTTAAAAACGATTTACATGTACGATATATTGTATGTAAACAAAAAGTTTTGCTTAAGAACACACCAACCCACACACGCCACATACACACACAACACACACACACATACACACACACATATATATATATATATATATAAGAACAAGTAGTTAATAAAACATGTTAAAAACACTTTGAAAAAAAGTTAAAAACATATTTTATTTTCGAAAAGAAGCATAAAATAAGTGGATAGTCCTTAATCCGCGAAGTTTCGAAGAAATACTTTCCTTCTCATCAGAGGGTAGCATTTAGTAAAATGCGGGATCGGATTTTGCTTGCAAAAGTATTTAATGAAACTACAAGTAAGTCATATATCTTAATTGATAACAAATAGTGAAGCAAAGGGAATATGATAAAGAAAAAATGATTTCACGTGAATGGATAGTCTGATGAAGGATAAAGTATCCAATAATGGTAAAAGTCAAAAATCCAGAAAATCAAAAAAAATTGTTAAATTTCAATCATATATATATATATATATATATATATAAATATATATAAATTTCCTATTATATATATATATATATATATATATATATATATGATGGAAATTTAACCAACATTAAACAGACACTCTTGTCTCATCCTTTCAAGAATCATCAGTGCAGAGAGTCACGATTACTGCCGGTCAGGAGATTGGAACCCGGTCAGGAAGACAACTCTGTCTTCGTTAGCAAGGAACAAAGTGCTCGGCCGACGTTTTTTTAAACTTACATAATTATTACTATAATTATTTTTAATACTTATTGGCATTAGTATTTAATCCTTTCGAATATAATCAGATCATAACATCACACTTGTTGAGCAACCGGCTACGAAGCCATCTCTGATACAATTAGCAAGAAACAAACCGCTCGGCCAACGGCTACCGCGGCGAAAAATATTGTTGAAATTAACATTTATACAAAGTATAAATCCCAATTCAAACCGGCCGACAGTGATCTTATGATTTTTACATCATGATCTGCGTACGTGTGCTTAAGTTACAAACTTAATTCATATGTATTACTTAAAAACGTATATTAAATAATTGGATGGCGCCGCTTATTTTATTTTCGATATATATTATAATTTTTTCTGATATACTAAACAATCAGCAACCATCTTTTTATCATAGGGTATTATCATACATTCAATTTAGTCAAGTACGTATTAAAAGTTTGTTGCCTGAATTGCTATCCTTTGCATTTTTTTGTTATCAACATTGATGAGAAATTTTCCATCTTTACCATGACGACTATTAGAAGTAGAGAATTTTTATTTTACCAGGCATCTTCATCTAACCTTAAAAGTCATCATCTATGCCTCGAATGATCCGTTACTAATACAATCATTTATCTCGTTGCTTTGCAATTAATTGCAAATTTGTCGATGATTTACGAAACATGTCTTTCACTTGCCCGATACAATCTTCCTATGACACATTTATTGGCAGTATTTCTGATATTTTATTTGTTTCACTCTGGGCGACATTTTCTTTCTATAGCTTTCGTAATATACTGATATAGAATCAGAACATTGACCTGCAGTGGGATGTTTAAATTTCGTATAAAATAAATCGGCGAACATCGTGAACGCTCCTGAAATGTTATCTGCTGAAATATCAGATGATGGCGCACAGAATCTGGAATATCTGATTGTCAGTGACGGAAACAGCAACCGGTTATTGGCGATGAGCCAACGTTGGGAATATTCCGCCGTTTTCGGAAATTAATGTTACAACTTTGCAGCTTATGGCAAGAGCAGTCGATAGAAACAGCATATATTCACGCGCAGTGACTCTTTCGCAATTCAGATATGTGAGTGCATAATCTAATTCGGTCTGGTCGCTTCTAATCATTGGCCAGATTCGCTCGTGGAATATAATTTAAGAGTGTTTAGAAAATAGCAATTTGCTCGTGACATAATATGACAAATAGCCCCCTACCTGAGAATCCGGCTTTATAACTACACAACATTACATTCGATTGCAGCATTAATTAAAGCAAGTGCAATGGGAGCTTTGGCAATATTGTTGCAAAGAATGTAGGCTCCTTCTATCGTGCTTACAATTACTTGAACAAGAAAGAGTGTGTCCTTTACATTTAGAAAGGCACAATTCGCCAATGCCTGGGGTATTATTCAAACATGTCCCTCAGTATAATATATTTTACTATTTTAACGACATTAAATGAATCAGATGCTCAGTAACAAACCTCTCCTGTAGGACTGCTAGCAACTGCTGCTTAAATGTGATAAAAAAGCGAGAAAAAAAATCGCGCTAACCGTTAGGTAAAATAACTGAACATAGCTTAGTTTTCTACGAATTTTGGCGCATTACAAATAGTTTTAGGTTGATGCGTAGCTTCCACCTAACAATATCATCAACGGACCTTAGTTAATTAAGTTAGCATCCGACAAATCCAAGAACTTTGCAGCAAACTCAAACTTGTTTGGTAATGATCGCCTTATTCTGAATTTCCTGACATGATTGATACTATTCTTAGCTACATTTCTCTATCTGTCTCGAAAATTATTAAGAACGTTGAGTCAAACAAAATAACTTGACCTATAATATTTTAATCATTGTGCTAAAAAACTGCAATGTGAACTAGCTCCTATACTAACAAAGTTGTTCAATCTTTAAGGAAAGATGCTTCTCACAACTTTGAAAAAGCCTGTACGTCTTTCCAGTATTTGAAAATACGGATGATTCTTTTCATGCATCTCAGTAAAAAACAAACTCCTGTGCGTCATGAGTACGTTTCTTGAATTCGTGATAGATAGTGAAGTTGCCATCCACCTCATTCAGCGACATGCGATATAATTTCCGTTCAGAGCAATAAACAGTTGCTGTGTGTGGTAATATAGCCTAGATGAGTGGGTATATTAATGAACGTTTCGTTACTAAAGCTATATCTCTTGACATATATAAGGTTTTTGTGGGATTTGGCGTAAAGGTGTAATTCATAAGATTTACAGCTACGGAATTGCTGGGAATTTGTTCTCACCCATAAAGTTCTTTTTCTCGAAAAAGGTCAATTGAAGAAGTCGTACATGGACAAAAGTTCTCTAAACACAGTAAATTCTCTGGTATGTCTTAGGGATCGATCCTAGGCCCAATCATTCCTTGATATTCATCAACGACATCGCAAATCGCATTCTTCTTTCGTCGACCTCATAGAATACAACTATTTATGGTAACACATTAAAAACGTAAAAGATCAACATCTTCTGACTCTACTCTGAGGTAAAGCATGTTGTGCAAGGGGATGAAGCACGGCTAATTGTCTTTAACACATCCAACACAAAACTTCAATCTTTTCATACACTCATTTTGTTAAAGCTGAAACGAACCGCCTTCGCCATAAATTAACACCTATCTCCGACGACCTTTGAATCTTACTTTGACCCCTGCCATAAAATAGAGGATTTACATCAGATATAGTGCGGACATCACAAAAGAAAATGATGGGGTTCATCTAACGCCACAGAAAATCCCTCATTCCCTATGCAATCCTCTACCAGTACATACATAAACTCGGTTATTTTCTTGTCTTGATGGGGTACAGAACCCTCTTCAAAAATTGAAGGGATGGCGGACCTTTTCGCCTTGCTCCTTTCTCATTTTCACAGACGAGAGTTTGTGAGTCCGCCTGTCAAGTATCGTTTTGATTATGATAATACTCAAATGAGGTATGGTGTATAGTTCATCGCTATAAAACTTCGGAACAAATCCACGCCTAACTACAACAAATGTCAAAACCTACTCTCACTCTCTATCTATGCCTAAAACAAAACGGATTTTTCTATCAGCGAAATTTCGTTTCCAAGAACTGTCAATTAGTGGAACTCAATAACACGTGTATGCTTCCTTACTGACTATAACACATTCATGTTATAATCTAATGTGATTAATTCCATATTTAGCTTTTTAAAATTAATAACCGAACGGTACACAGGTTTTAGATAACCGATCCTGTTGTCTCGCAACTAACCTTACACGTAAGCCCTATCACAGAGTTATCTAAAGGCCTTGCCGATTTGTGAAGTGGATTGTGGAAGGCATTCATAATTTTGGAAAAACATTTCTAAGGAAAGAAAAAGTGTAAAAATGTAAAAACTGAAACTATTCGATTTTACATTACCAGGTTCTGTAGCAACAGAATCCGACGAGCCAGCACGAACTAGATTTTATTATTCTATTCATAAACATATTTGATTTTCCTAGCATCGTGTTGTTTTTTTTTCTTCAATCTCTATCACTCTAATCATGTATAGTAACGGTTTTGGCTTTCATCGTCTATTGTTAATTATTCTAGTGTTTATCGTTTTTATTGTCCCTTGGTAAATTAGTTCGGAGAAACAATTGGACAAGGCTAATTAGTATTTCTGAAGTTTGAACATTCGCCACGAACAATGGATATTTTTTCTACTTCCAATCACGTTTCTAAGATTTAAAAAGTTATTCTCGATAAATTATTACGGATTCTCAATTCAGGGCGACGTCGAATGTCACCTAGGTTTTGAAATTCGACAGGTCGGATTAGTTCGTATTACAGAAAAAAAAAAAACGAAACCTAATTATTCATTTGAATATCTGAGCAGTGTGGTCTCTCAAGAGAATGAAGTAATTAGATGTTCTTATTGAATTCCGAATGCACTGATTAAAGTGCGTTTCCCCATAGTAATCGCAACATCGATAAACTGATGACGTATTTAGAAATAGCTGTTATATTCAGTTAATTTTAATTTATTTATAGATAAGTCTATTTAGTATTCGATCTGTATCACCAACTCCTTTAGAAAGAGAAACTTTTATAAGTAAAGAGTTAACGGCGGAATTAATGTAAGGTATTTAAGGAAGCAATTTGGCAAAGCGAAAGTAAAATCTTGACTTACAATCAATTTCTCTAACGCGAAACATTATGTACTTTTACAAGGCCACCACTTTTACAAGGCCATCACTCGCCAACAGATCAAGTATTGCTGTCACATCTGTGTCTCATTCTCCTCTAGACTTTACCTCTAAGAGCACAGCCTAAAAACGAGCCTAATATATCCCGCAATATTAACCAATTTCCAACGACTGCCTCATCGCCTCAATGTACCATCCCTTTGTCAATTTGACAAGTATTTTAGTGATATGTGCTCTTAGGAGCTGATAAAGTTGTGCCCTCTATCTATATTCCCACGACTAACTCGACAAACAGCAAGGCATTTTCTGATCTGATGAAATTCACAGAAACTATTTACCTTTATGCTTTATACTATCGAACTGCTAGATTTTGAAAATCCGTCCATTTTCTTTTTTTTTCCATGGGTTTAATAATCTGCAGTAGTTTAACTATAACGTAAACAGACGCCTCGCTGCTAAACTTCAACCAGTTCCCATTAGACATGGTCTAATAGTATCCCTATAATTTCAACTTAAAATATACCTTGTTTGAGGTTAAATATAGTACAACAATAATGACATATCGTATGCGTTTTCATTTTGGGGTCAACTAGAAAATCCAGTCATTTTGTAACGCCTTTCACATTTCTTTTTAACTTTACACATTTTGTTTTTTTTTAATGCGAATATTTTGACGTAAGATGATTTTAGGTGAAAGCCTAACCTGTAAGATTTAAATCGCTCGTGGCTTCTCATTTTTTTCGGCAGTTTGCAAATTTTAATATAAATCAGCTAAAACTCTTAAAAGAGGATTTAAAGCTAATGAATACAACATACTACTGTTAAATATTTTACATATGCATTCAAATGTTCATGGGACAATTTTAAACATTTAAATGCGTAGGTTTAAACAATTATCTAAGTTTTTTAGAGGTGCTCTATAATTTGGACAATATATATATATATCTCTCTCCATATATATATATATATATATATATATATATATATATATATATATATATATATATATATATGATGATTACAACGTCATCTCAGACGAGTGCCATTCTTTCAGACATGAGGCCAAAAATGACTTCCATCGCCACAGGACACTTTTAATATACCCATGCTTGAGGGAGTATCTGTACACCGATGATGTTACAAAGTCTTAGATTTGTACGGCAGTTAAGTCTCTCTCTCTCGGTTCAAAATGTTGAGATCCAGCAAAAAGCAAGAACGAGATAGCCAGCAACAAGTTAAAATGCAGACCAGCTTAATGCGGGTACAAGGCTCAGCTGGTTTTATAAATCAGAGATTTGCTTCGCCTAGAAAGTTTGCCTTCACCACGGCTTACGGGATCCCTTTTCACCCCAATCCACATATACATACACACAAATACACACAGTGCTAGTTGGCCGTTGACTCCGAAAAATGATTCATTCGCCCTTTGAACGGTCTTGTTTTTAATCCTTCAGGGAGACTAGCCACCCTCCTCACAAAAAAGTCTGGTGGGGAACCAGTTAAGTCGCGGGGTTACATGATATATATATATATATATATATATATATATATATATATATATATATATAGTTGGTCAATTCGCATTTAGGTAAAAACCCATTTGCGCAAATACTTGAATTCATTCCAAAACGTATCACAAAAACAAAAAAATCGCGATATATCAAAAGAGTTGTGCGAGATGCACGAGCGGATTAAGAGTTTAGACTCATTACCGTCGCCACCGATTTCGAATCTCGCTAGATTCAGCCAGACAAATGAGTCGTATACGACAAAACACGTGCCAGTGGATAATATATAAAAAACCGTATATATATATATATATATATATATATATATATATATATATATATATATATAGACTAGCAAACGTACCCATCGTTGACAGGGTGCAAGAACACCCTACAGAAAATGAACCCTGATTTATGAAGTATGATAGGTTATGAAAAGGAATGGTTGTAAAGAGATAGCTTCGAATTTTGGGGTATCAAACCAAAGCAAAATATGATGAAAGTAAAAATAAAACAGATAAACCCCATAATTTATTACATCATACCTGTTCACACTGACCCACTTATCACAATATTCTGTGGATCTATATTAAATAACCTTGTTAAACTTTGTGACATATTTCCATGCTATGGAGGTCAGACGCGATCGAACACACCATAATTTTATTATACCATATTTCTTCAAACTGAAACATAATTATCAAAGTTTACTTACGCAGATAAATATGAAAAGTATTTATTAAAGTGTGTGCCTATTTCCATTCTATGGAGGCCAGGCGTGAACGCGGACGCCACAATTTTATTTTACCATCCCCATTTAAGTTAAAACATACTTATCAAAGTATTATTATGTACATCTATATCAAAAACACTTGAAAACGTTGTTTTCTTAATTTTGACATTTTTTATTTCCATAATTTGTGGACCGGGCGCGTACGCAGACCCCACAATTTTAATGAACCAGCCTTCTGCCAGATCAAGCATAGCCATTCCTGTGTCTCGATACATCTTCTATCATTATATGTAATCAGTTTTTTAAAATAGTCAACCATATAGGAGCCTATTCGTGACCACACACATATACACACACATTCAGCTTTATATATATATATATATATATATATATATATATATATATATATTTTGTGTACAGAAAGTTGTTAGTTGAGACAGGTCATTGGTACCGTCGGTTTCAAGCCCGATAATAAGGCCCGTTTAAGGTATCCTTATCAAGCTCTCTTCAGCCAATATTCGAGACGAATAAGGCCCGTTTAAGGTATCCTTATCAAGCTCTCTTCAGCCAATATTCGTCTCGAATATTGGCTGAAGAGAGCTTGATAAGGATACCTTAAACGGGCCTTATTATCGGGCTTGAAACCGACGGTACCAATGACCTGTCTCAACTAACAACTTTCTGTACACAAAATATAAGTACGCTCTTAAAATTTGGATTTTCCTTTTAATTGAGCACTCTGCTGGAATTCTTTTTCCAAAAAAACTAATTATATATATATATATATATATATATATATGATGGAACTATGTTTATCATTCAAATACAGTAGTATTTGAATATATGGTTTTGTGCGTATGTTAGTCATTTAAAACTGCTTTAAAGCTCACTCATTTTTTGACAGAATTTCGAACAATTATTGCAGTTTATAGACCACCTTCTTAGCTATATTGTGAAAGCAAAAATTAATTTTCGTTCAGTAAAACAAAAGTTATAATGAAGTTACTGGTTTTTAAAATCGAAAAAAATGTAAGGAGGTTAGTGACATTTTTTATGACTATGCAACCAAGGCGCTTCAGTGACTACTGTTACTACCAATTCACCGTTGTCGCGAAAAGAGAAGTAACAAGTGAAACAGAAAGAATGAAAGAATGAAAGGGAGATAATTGGGGGAATTTTATTGAAAGCAGACGAGTACGTACATTGTTATTACTTAGGTGTATGTTATTTGTATGGGGGCAAAAATAAGACTGAAATTAAACAAAGAACAAGTGAATTTCCTTTGATCGTGGAAAAACAATAGATTACATATATTACTTTTCATACTCGCATTGTTCTATTGTAATTTAATTGTATTTCATCGTTCATTTGTACAAGTCTATTTATTTCTGAAGCTCGATGTTAAAACAGATCATATACAAATAAATGACAAAAAGCCTATATTCCAAATTTCAAGATGTTGCCGATCTTACCATTTATTTCTTTAAGTACCTTAAAATGCCGAATTCTTGACAGCATCTCTTTCCTAGCGCGGGATAATTCAAGTAATTATCTATTCGGCTTTTAACTCATCAGAAGAAAAGTAACTCATCAATTTCCAAAAAGACATATACATATAAATATGAAAATAAATTCCGAAAATGGGAAAGGAAGTTGCATTTATTTTGTTTTTGTTACGCTATCTTTTGTATTTTGTTTCAACTTGACATTTTATATAATCAAAAAAAAAACGCAAATAAAAGTCTATTGATTAAAATGAGGCTTAATGTAAAATTGCTGCTGAAATATAGCAAAAATGATTTTGTATTAAATACACTTAACCCGTATTAATCACAAACTATGTTGAAATACCAGGTTGAGAAACTGGCGCGGTTTATCCATCTCTCGAGGGTAGATGGGGCTTTCTTAAGCTGTGATAAGCACGGTATCTAGTGATGGTATCAAGATAAAAAAAATACCCTTGATAGCTCTAGCGAAGCATCAAGTATTCAGCTACCGACAAGATTTGAATTACACTACAAACTCGTGTAGTAAGTTCGATCACTGCTATGGCCGCGCTAGATGGATGGATAGATGGATGGTGTTAAGAGTATAATGCATTATCTATATCACTAAAAGTTACCATAAAAAGATTAATATAAGATTTAATCCTCACCATGCACAAGTTTCCGGGAAACATTTCGAGTAAATGAGGTATTCTGGTGTCTAATAAATATGAATTTTTATAAATGCCTAACTCCACACCGAACGGATACTAAATTACTTAGTTTACTGCACGTTATAATAAGTAATGTCTTTACGAACCTCCAGCCACCTCGGCCTTTCATTTAGCGAGAAAAATGAAATGGAAAGAGGGAAAGAGCCAGATTGACAAGAATATATATATATATATATATATATATATATATATATATATATATATATATATATGGGTATGTGTGTGTATGTGTGTGTGTGTGTGTGTGTGTGTACAGTGTCCTGCAAAACTTACAATACACATTTGAAACCGTCAGGTTTTGTATTTCTAGCTTCCAAATGGTAATGCAACTTTTTATAAACATGGACAATGTATTGTAACTAAGATAGGAAAAGTGAAAAAAAAACCCAGAAAATAACAATTTAACACAACGCGAAAAGAAAACTCAATGAATTGTAACGTAAAAGTTTACAACACATACCAAATTCATTAGATTTCTCATTAATTTTATAAAGGTTTAAAAGCTTAGAGGCTTCTAGAATGTTCAGGAATATAGAATAGTGTTGTGAGATGGTATCTCACCCCATAATGGACTCCTTCAGATCCTATATAATAAGCCCGTTAGGCTGGTACAGTGGAGCGACTGGAATAAGCAATTAGTAAAAGTATTTCGTCATTCTTTATCTAATAATCATTGTAATTAATAATAATTATTGTAATAATCGTATTGTAAGCAACCACATCATGGAAAAGTATGAACAGATTGGTCAAGAGCTCAGAAAACGAATTGGAAGTCTTCATCAAAGGTGATTGGGATATAGAACAATACCAAACAGTTGATGATTCCATTGAATTCTGTTGGAACAATAATTCGGCACTGAAAATCTCACAAATCAACCCTTCCTTTGCCCAGAGAAGGTCATCCTAAAATTTAACCAAATATGCTGAAAGGTTATTGACAAGGAAGGTTATGAATTCGCCTTGAATTACTCTTGGAGAGCTGTAGAATGACTTAGAAAACAGTGTAATTAAAGTTAGTAAATACACAACCAGTAGAACCCTTCACCTTAAAGACATCTTCTCTAGGTCAGCAAGCAAACTCCCCTTCTTAAGCCAAAGCATGTTCGTGCTTGACTTGGTTTTGCAAATGAGTATGCATGCAGCCTCTTCAGTATTGGCATACCGTGCTTTGTTCTGATGAGACTAAAATCGACTTGTTTGGCACTCCAAAAACACCGAAATTTTGGAGAAAAAAAAGTACTGAATAACAGTAAAAAAACACTCCCACAGTAAAAGTTGGGGGAGGATCCATTATGATCTGGGGTTGTTTTAGTGTAGGAGTTGCAGGAAAAATGTAAATGTTAAAATGAAAAATGAACGGAGTACTTTATAGGAGTATCTTGGAGAAATACCTAAAAGAAAGTGTGAAGTTCCTCTAATTGAAATCAGACTAGATCTTTCAACATAAAAAACATCCAAACACACTGCGAAACTACTACAAAATTGGTTTAATTCAAATAAAGTGACTGTTTAAAAGTGGCCTAGTTAATCTCCCGACCTCTAGAGAAGTTATGCTGAGAATTGAAATTACGGGTTAATAGAGGAGAACCATCAAATCTGCGATAATTGGAGATAATTTGTGTGGAAAAATGGACTAAAATAACACAAGACACATGTAATAAATTGGTAGGAGATTATTATAAACGTCTGCATGCTGTGATCAACAATAATGGTTATGCTACAAAATACTAGATATTATTTTGTAAATGTGGTGTAAACTTTTGCGTTGCTAATTGTTAGGTGTTCTTTTCGCGTTGGGTTAAATTATTATTTTTATTTTTCCCACTGTTCCTATCTTACTTTCAATACATTTTATATGTTCATAAAAAGTTTCATTACTATTTGGAAGCTAGAAATACGAAAACTAACAGTTTCAAATGCATATTTTAAACTTTGCGGGACACTGTATATATATATAGTGGGTGAAAGATACTTCGTTTTTACTAATATGTAAAGCATAGTCATTTGTCTACCTAGTTTTTAATACAAATTCCAAATTATCTGATATTTGTCCCAAAACTGTTGCCTTGGTAGAGAGGAGACTTAAACATGCTGCTATGGTTTCTAAACTAACAGGCAGGGGAGATTTGATATCAAATATTTCTCATATGTTATATATTCTGTTTTATAATATAGGGTACGATAAAGATTATCGCCAGTATCAAACAATCTTTATACATTGTGAAATTTACTTCAAAGAGGGGGGTAAATATTTGGGACCAAATCTTTATCTGCTATTATTTCACGTCATTTGAAACCATAGAATCAAGTGTTAGCCTCCGCTTCATCAAGACCAGAAGTTTTGAGAAAATATTAGATAATTTGTGATTCATATGCAAAACTAGGAAAACAGGCGCATTATAATTCCACCCTCAAACCATCGTTTAAAATTACCACCATTACATATAGGAATTTGAGGATGCGGACAAAGATAATTCCAGTAAAAATCTCAGACAACAAGTAATTTCCAAGATCGGAGCAATTATAGTTTTAACAAATCCGGGATCACTTTTCTATGTTAATTTAACGTAAAGTTAACATCTACTTTACAGCCACCTTCTTTTAGGGATGTCTATTTTTAATTAGGAATTGTGTTTATTTGGTGATTGTTGCCTGGTAGACCAAACTACCATGAAAAATTGTTTTCCATAGTAGAATATCAAATTTAACTTTTTCGCAAATAAGTATTTTTCTCAGCAGCAATGTAATTCATTATGTGACCATTGTTGTACGCGCATACACGCGAAAATTTTTACTTAAAACCCGGAAAAAATACTTATTTACAGAACATAAAAATGCGATATTCGTTTTCACTACACACAACAAACCCTCTAGAAAACAAGTTTTTTTTAAGGTAGGTTTTGTGTTTGCCTACCAGGCCGCAATAAACACCACCTCTAAAAAATAGCACACGCTAAACTAAGGTGGCCATAAAGTTTATGCTCATTTTACGTAAAAATGATATAGAAAAGTGATTTCCCACGTTTTACAAAAATAATGTGCGACTTTAAGGGTAAATGTCACAAAGCCCACTACATAATTCAGGTCAGAACTTTCCAACGGGTCTTCTTTTAATTCATTAGCATTCCAATGACTGTTCATTGATCTTTATGATGAATAGTCGCTGAGATTTTGAATACATAATTGGCAAAAAGGTGGGATATCTACCTATATCTATCTATCTATCTATCTATCTATCTATATATATATATATATATATATATATATATATAATGAAAATTGCAATTGAATTTACAAAAATGATCCAAGATTGTAAAATTAAAGTAAATTATAAATATTAAAGAATTAATAAGTTAAGCAGAGGGAATATGGTAAAAAAAAGGTGATTACACATGAATGGATTGTCTGGTGGAAGATAAAAAATCCAGTGACGGTAAAATCCAAATGTAAACCTCAAGAAAGTTAAAAGAATTTCCATTTGTACAAAGAAAGTTTAACTTTCTTGAAGTTTTACATTTGGATTTTACCGTAACTTGATTTTTTATCTTCCACCAGACTATCCATTCATGTGTAATCACCTTTTTCTTTACCATATTTCCTCTGCTTAACCTATTTTGTTTTCAAGTAAGATCTTTGACTTACTTGTTGTTTCATCAAATACTTCTGCATGCAAAATCCGATCCCGCATTTTGCTAATTTCCACCCTCTGATGAGAAGGAGAGTATTTCTTCGAAACTCCGCGAATTAAGGACTATCCATTTATCTAGTGTTTCCTTTTCAGATTAAATATGTTTTTAATTCATTTCAAAGTGTTTTGTAACATATGTTATTAACTGTTTGCTCATATATATATATATATATATATATATATATATATATATATATATATATATATGTATATATATAGCGATATATCCCTACTGAAATTGAATATTGAAATTCTCATATCTTTAGTTCTATGAGACGAAAATACATGAACATTCATGCGCTTAGTGAAGTTTATATTACTATTCTATGGTTAAAATCTGATGAAGAATGTATAAAAACAACCTATATTTTATAACCGATGAATATGCCCAAATTTTATAGTTGGTTTCAGTGCATGCTCTTTGTTTATGCTGCTTCGGTTGTCCACATTTAATTGTAATATTATGTTTCTATCCTAAGTAGCGACCAAAACTAAGGGGCAAAATTTTAAAACCTAATATTTATTTAGAAATAACAACTGTGAAATTATGAAATTTTGACAACTGGTAGTCGTAATCATCGATAATATACTAAAATGTGAATCATTTGCAAATGAAATAAATATAATTATAACAATTACTTATTTATTTTAAGAATAGAAAAGTCCGATAGTAAAGGACAAAATCGAGAAAAATATTATATATCTGAATACACTTCATGTAAAATGTTGAATGTTAAGCACTAAAATTGGCTGATTAATTTGGTAGGGATTTGACCGAAATTTTCACTATTTAACATGTATTGTCTGTACTGAAATCAAATTAAAATTTTGATCCATGTCCAATTAACCTACATCTCAAATTTTATGTGTTTAAACCCCAAATTAGCAGAGGAGTTTGGTAGAGTTTTCAAAGATCAAATCGTTAAACCTTGATCCCTGGAGAGCCAAAGTTTAGTCCTAAAATCGATAAAAAACTTTCCCAAACGTCAGTATCCATTATGTCAAATCTCGAGTCTGTAGCTCCAAAATTGACAGAGTAGTTTGGTAGGTAAATGTACACACAGAGACAGACATTTTCACTTATACCTATATATATTTTTTCCCTTAACCCTATATATATATATATATATATATATATATATTGTGTACAGAAAGTTGTTAGTTGAGACAGCTCATTGGTACCGTCGGTTTCAAGCCCGATAATAAGGCCCGTTTAAAGTATCCTTATCAAGCTCTCTTCAGCCAAGACGAATATTAGCTGAAGAGAGCTTGATAAGGATACCTTAAACGGGCCTTATTATCGGGCTTGAAACCGACGGTACCAATGAGCTGTCTCAACTTACAACTTTCTGTACACAAAATATTAATACGCTCTTAAAATTTGGATTTTCCTTTTAATTGAGAACTCTGCTGGAATTCTTTTTCCCAAAAAAAAACTAATCATAATTATATATATATATATATATATATATATATACATATATATATATATATATATATATAGTCATTCACATACAATACTGGTTCGCTGTTTAACAGCTCATCAGAGCGGCTAGACAAGCAACTACCTCAAAACTTTTAAAATATACATGAAACTAAAAATGTATGTATCTGTGTGAAAATACTTAACAGCTAAAATCTGTAATTCCATGTCACATGAGAGTTAAATAAGCAGGAAATCGTAATTATAACCAGAATATTGTTTCAAAGTTTTTGTCCGGATAAATGAACAGCGCGTGCTGAAGTTGAAATACAAATGTATATTTCAATATTGCTATTAGTTTTTTCATGCGTAAACTATTTATGCCTACAAGTGGTTTAATTTTCCTACATTCTTACACATCTCCCGGCTTAGCGCAAACATTACTGAACTGGTGCGTTAAATGTTTTGGTTTGAGTTGTAGTTTTTTAAAAAAATCTTCATATATCATTTTAAAAAAATTCTTCATATATATATATATATATATATATATATATATGCATATATATGTATATATATATATATATTCATGAGACCATTGGCTCTTTTATAATAAAATCGAAATCTTCAATATTTAAAATTATATTAAGCGTATTTTTCAACCGACATATATATATGTCCTGTAAGTGCCTGCTCATTGGCTGATTGGGAAGGGTGCGGTGGAAAGTAGAAAGCCTATTGGTTAACTAAAAACTCAATAGAATATGCGTTTATAAAAACGCGAGAAAACCACAAAATTCTCGCATAAGCCTGATGAATCATAGCGTGGATGAAACGCGGAATATTCTGTGTAGCTTAATCGCCATATATATTTTATAACTTACTATATATACATACATATATATATATATATATATATATATATATATATATATGTAAATATATATTCATTACACTATTGGCTCTTTAATAATAAAATCGAAATCTTCAATATTTAAAATTATATTAAGCGTATTTTACAGCTGACAAGGTCAGACGTTCTATTGCCAATAAATAAAAAATGAGGTTAGTTTTCTCCGTCTTTCATCGGGCATTTATCATCAATTAACAAATGAACCTTTTAAATATTGAAAGTTTTCAATTGATTCTTAGTATCTTATCATTTAAATCTCGTAAAGATGCTCTCTATCCTCAATCATATTTCTATAGCATTGGCAATAATTTTAAATATTCTGTACATTATTAATTTTTCGTTTAAAAAATCTATTTATTGATAAATACAGATTTTCTTTAAGATTCAAGTTTTTTCTCTCTTTCAATATTGGCGAAGAGTAAGCAATTATACATCTATTCATGTGTTCTATTCAATCGATAAAGTGTATTGTCCAGTTTGTTGGCTTTTAATATTTCATTATTCGTTCAAAATTATTTTCGTTTCTTTTTTTCATATATTTTTTTATTTTTGTAAATAAACGTCTATAAATTAACACATTCATTAAATTATCAAAAAGCGTCAAAACCATTGAAATTTCGTTTCGGCTTTTCGGCTTGATTGGTTAATTGTAGATTTTTCAATTGTTTTTCGATTCAACCGTTTAACGATTTCCCACATAATCATTCATCTTATTTGTTCAACTCCAGTAAATTTAATGAACGAATCTGTGTCTGACAGTTTATGAATCACCAACTCAATTGTTTGGAGTTTAAAGATACGTTCACGTTTTGTATAATACGCTCAGTGTAACTTTTCTGTTTATATAGTTTTAAATCGTCACTTATTCTTATTTGCGCGTTTTTTAAGCGTTCATTTCTCTTATATTCGATTGTTACATATAAGAGACTCTGTAACGTAGTCGTTACACTTCAACCGTATTCGTTACAGTACAAACCTCTCTCCGACTCCCATGCCGTCCAGCACCGCTGAAAAAGGGTCAAACAAACAATGATAAATCCAATTATGCTTTTCTTTAGTTTTTATCCCAATTCGTTTATTGCCGTTTTTATTTCGCCCCGTTTCGACACCAGCTTGAAAGTCTTTTGTTTATTCTCCACAGCAGGCTTTTTCAAACGTCCATTTTCTTCGACGGCAATTTCCTTTCTTTCCGACCACGGGTGTCCATCTTCATTTTTCTTCAGACGCAACACCGAGCACACTTACCAATTACTATAAGCTGCTCCTACTTCTAATACCATCACTAGCCTCCATTCTCCGGCTGCTGCTGATATTTTCATACGCGCTTATCTTGGCTCTGCTTTAATCTTACGTCAACACCGATTAAATTAGTTCATGAAAATGGTCACACAAGAAGCATTACTGCAACGTTGTCTTGTAATCAACACGTTGTGGCCTTAAGCGCAAATTGAAGGAAGAAAACAATATAATTTCAACTCGCGTTTTATTTGTAACGACATTTATTTAGTCAGTGATCTCAAACGTTCTCCACAACTCTTTTTTATGCAACGTAATCTGCGTGTCCAACATGATTTCCTTTTCAAAGTTTTATTTTTATTTTTCCTTACTCGTGACATCATTCCAAATGCAATTGTTTATAGCCGTCCGTGCCACGTTACATTATAACTCAGATGTGTAAACTCAAATCATTTCCAGGGTTAAATGAAAGATATAAATGTCATGTAGGGGGCAACATGTCAAACGCAATACAAAACAAGAGCTGAACGATGACAAATAACGTAAGAACAACCATTTCAAATTAGTCTCTTCGTGGAAGCCATGCAAAAGAGACGTCGGGGATAATGTAACAAAGATGGATAATCGCTAACTGCAATATATAAGTATAACAATAATTCTGCCTGTGTGTAACAAAATCCCAGAAGACTGTAAGTAGCAGTAGCCGCATGTCACTTGGATGGCAAGCAACAGAGAACATAGTTTGGTGGGAAAATACGATTAGATTGCGAGATGTATCTCTGAATGTGTGGCGTCCTGGAAGACATGAGAAGATTTATCTAGACGGCAACGTTTTGTTTATCTCATGGCAGATAAATTGAACTGTATGAAACACATGCACTCCTGCGGTAATAGAAACCTTTTGTTATAACTAAAAGAAATCCGTAAAATTTATATTGATTATTTCCATGCGAGTGTTTCAGATACAACGTTTTGTGTCTTAGTGTTAAAATGTAACAGCGCCTTTGAGGAAGATTATCGACTACGTTATACGTGTGCGTCACTAATTTCCAGTATGGGACGATAAAGTTATGGCCATAGGAAAGTCGACATGTTTCCATTTTCGTTGATAAAACTTTTTTCCTTGCAGACCGTCTACTAATTATCCAGCTGTGTATATATAACATGAGCCACATGACCCTTCTATTATGTCTGCAAGTGATGCAATGTTAAACGGCCGAGATGTGAGATGCGCCGCTGTACAATTCTTCTTCTCTATTGATGCAAGTTATGACAACACGACCATTGTCAGTATCCCGAAAATTAAAATCCCGACGGTTCAATGCTTGAGGGCTTGCCCAGGTTGAGTTAAATGAAGTTCCCGGTCAGGATATCGTTTTCGGCGTGGTTTCAAGTGAGGGCCATATCATACCACCTCACATACTCGAACTCGGCTTGAAAGTCTACAAACATTGTACTGTATGTGCTGAAGAGTGCGATCAGATGAAAGCTGGCAGACTCTGGCTATGGCAGCAAGTCTCAGCGCCGGTCAACAAGTCTGAAGAGACACAGACCTGACTTTAAAAAATCCAAAGCCAACTTGATTGCCACCATTTGCTGAGTATCGCCGACCCCCTCACTGGCGCTTGTGTAAAAAGCATGCTTTCAGTTCCGGACCCATATCTAGGCAGTGGGTGAGGCTGAAGGCGGCTTGAATAGATGCCAGCTCTAGTACATAAACAAGTTCGTTGAATTGATATGTTCAATGTTATCGGTCTACCCTGTAGTTAATAATAAAGAAATGCATAAAAAAATCTATCTATAAAATTCTCAGCATACGTCTATTTATAATACTCTTTTCATAAAGATCAGCCCAACACATTTAATTTGAATGGTAAAATCTTACACTCTGCATCTTCTTTTTGAATTAAACTCGGCAAACTGAACTCCTTATTATATGCGTGTTTGGAACATACTTATTTTCATTGTCAATCTTCTTTTATTCTTTGTCCTTGTAACTGATGTTGCCTTTTCGTCTAACGATTGCTGCATAAATTTTGCGTATTCTGTTTGCCATGAAGTGAGCTGAACAAATGCTATTTTATAACGTATACAAAGAAAGAAGACAAAGACCTTTGCTAGTGGCCTCAGTTTAAATTCATTTTGAAGGGAAACACCTCACGCATGAAAGAGAGACTAGTATTTTTATAATTAATTAGGTAATTCTTTTATTAACAATAAACTGACGGACTCAGCGAACAGATATGTTTCGAGGACATTTCACGCTTGGCGGTTATCAAAGTTTTTTTCAGGTATTACACTATTCTTGGCGATACTTGCTTTGCTATAATCAAAACTAATTTGAGACATCGTTACTTATTCCACTTGCCACATCGATTCCACGTCGATATTCGTAACGTCATGTCGACTTATGTTCTTTGTTTCTCTTTACTTCAATAATTAAACAAATTTAAGCTAACCCAATTTGTGAACTGATGTTTTTACAATTACCTGTCACTTCTACCAGAACTTTCTCTTGACCTTGTTAATATTAACACTGCCTGATGTACTTGTACACCATATATAATAATATATATGAATTTGGTTTTTAGGATTCCTACCAAATTTTTCGATATCTTAGAGTGTAATATACAACGATTAATGTATCTTTGTTTAAATTAAACATATTCCAATATCTACTGATCTAAATATGAGTGTCAACTTTGAGTCCGGCAAAAGTAGATGATTTTACTTTTTTCTCATTGGATATCATTTGCTACCTGTTCCACAAGTGAATAAAATTATGTAAGTCATGAGGTTACATTTAAACATAATCTTTTTTCATGACATAACAATTCAGACAATTTTGACTATTTTCATTAATACTATTAAGGTAAATCAGTAATCTGTCAAAATATAAATAAATGAATAGAAGGAAATATAGACAAGAAACTACGAATCCATCAGAAACTTAGGAAAATATTGCTCTGTTGTGGAATAAGTAAACTTCCATCGTGCCAATCATCATAGTCGCGTTTAGCTCAATTCCATATGATCTTGACAAAGAGTACAACGTTTTGGGAATCAAATCCACCATAACTATACTCTAGAATTAGTTCTTCTTGACACAGCAAACACCATACGCCCTATGCTTTCCATCTAACTGACTTTTTTTACTATGCTCACTAGCGTTGGTGTAAAAAAGTGTCAAAAATAAACCGGTGCAAAACATGACAACACTGTGAAGTTAACGAACATTATACTAATAATAATGTAATATGGTCATTATCAAAGAAATGAATTATAGTAACAAATACAGTGAACCAACCAGAAAATGATAAGAGATATGGAAGATAAAGAATGTCAAGATAACAAAAAATCAGAGTAAAAACACTAGGGAAAATCTCTAAAATGATTGAAATTAGGCAGATTAATAAGAAAGTAAAACAATTAAAAAAAGATGAAATATTAAATAAAGAACATTAATGCAAAGACGAATACACATATGCTACAAGCGCAGACAGGCCATATTATGTGGCAACAAAAGTAAAACTAAAAGATGAACACTACATGAAATAAAGAAGACAAAAACCGTATACTTGTCCACATAATAAAATGTTACCTTAAGGGGCTATTGCCACTCTAATTCCAGTGAAAGGAATGACTTTCACCATCGAAACAGTTAATTGTAAACGGCTGTTGCGATAAGGCAAATTCGTTTGCAAAATTTGTCGAGAAATAATAGCATAAGCTAAGTCCCGGGAAACTTGTTTTTACCAAAACCCGAGAGAAACACACAGGCTGCTTATGTAAAGAAATTTTATATGGTCATTGTAAAAAATACTAGTTAATGATGATAATGATTATAATGATGATGATGCCTATAATAATAATAATAATAATAATAATAATAATAATAATAGCAATAATATTATCTTTAGTAATATCGATAATAATATAAGTAACAATAATAATAATAGTAATAAGAATAGTAATCATAATACTAATTTTGCATCAATTTGAATTATACAGTTCAAACATTATGCATCCCTATATCTGTTAAGAAGCTATATAAACCATATATGATTAATGTATTTTGCTCATTTGCCATAAATAATAATTATAATAATAAATGAAATTTTGGAAGAAAATTCGAGTAAAAAAGAAAAACAAAATATCCTAGTATAACAGGCGTAATTGAAAATTGGAAACAAATTTGAACTATTTCGGTCGGTCATGAATTTACTGCATTTTTATTTTGTAGAAGTGTGTTTTTTAGAACTTTTTGTTATTAAAATCATTCTGTCAGCTTCATCTTAAAATGAATCATAAATGGGAATGATATGTAGGGCGTTGGCAAAGTTATAATACTTTATGTTGAAATATATGTTAAATGTGCACACAATCCAACCAAACTGTACGGCAATAACTTCCACGGTACATAGACAGAAGTGATGATCATGAATGACGTATCCAACACGATGCTAGTTAACTATGTCATTTTCAGACGTCAATACGCATGCAATCTTTGATGACGGACATGTCAGCCAATATCGTGAATAAAAGTTATGTTAAAATTGAAAGTTGCTGATCTTTCACTCTTAAAATGTATGAAAGCACTAATATTAATGAAAAAGACACCGCTTCTTGCTTTTATAAAATTTATTGAAAATGATGCAGATATCGAAAAGATGTATTGCAGAGAACTGCCTTAAACAACAAAAAGGCAAGATATATATGATGCACTTAACTAGCATTTAACTTACTGGCAGAGAATATGGGATAAACGTGTATTGGAATACGCACAGATTGATATCCTTCAATGATTTCAAGTGTTTTGTTACATTTATAAAGCAATGGTCACGAAATACTGTTTTTATATTTTGGCCCAAACCTAAAATACGTATTTTATATGAGCTCAGGATAGTCAACTACTTAAAATCAAAGTAAATACCAGCATTTTATTAAAGTTTGCGATGGGTGTTGAGCATTTTACTTTTTTCCTTTATACAGAATCATATCACGGTTGAATAAGTTGGGGAAAGAATTTTTGAAAGTTACCCGTTTTAATATGTGACATTTCTGTTTGACGAAAGTTTGTGCTCAAAATTAGCCTTCCTGTCTAACAGCATCCAGCACCTGACTAATTCTAATCTGATTATGCAAAAAGAAAGAGAGATTAATATAACTTATTTTGACAAAAATGCGTTTAAAAGGGAATTATGTGCCAAAAAGCAGGTTCCGCAATGCAATTGTGAAATGTTTCAGATTTTAGTTGAAAAACGAATTTGAAATTTTCTCACTGATAACTATGTAGAATCAAATGAAAATTGAATGGATTCAATGAAATGATTGGATAAAATCTTTCCTTTCATATCATCTTGAAGAGTATGATTGAAATCAAAATGTATCGTTTTTCTTAACACGGATTTTAGTTTAACTGAAGAGAAAGCGTCGTAAAGTGTTTGAAATTACCGGACACTTAGAACGAAGAAAACTAGATTTGATTTGCACTCATTTTAGATTTTATCCATAAATCTTAACGTGCATTCTCCTTCAGTTTTCTTGGTCATACTTGTGCAAAATAATATTCTCCATTATAACAAATATTTAAAGAAAGAAAAAATAAAAATTACTCGCACTTGTAAAAGAGATGCATGTTTGTCTTTTAAAAACAAGGCCAAACTTATTTTGCGAAACTCATAAGAATCAACTTCCTCATTAATATTTAATTCATTCGAATAAACACATGTACATAATATTGTGTTTTAATGCTAATCTTCTTTTTATTTTTTAAACAATGTCCGTATATACATTAATATACCTGGACATCCGAAAAATAACAGAGTTATTCAAAGTATCAACGCTTCCAAAAAAGGTTAAGACTACTCATTGATACATGTTATTTGAGTTCATATGTTATGGTTTTTCAATAAACCATGTTATCCTTCTGTAATGAATTCTCCGTATATATATATATATATATATATATATATATATATAAAAATAAAAATAAAAATTACAATTGAATTTAACAAAATGATCCAAGATGGTAACATTAAAGTATATTATAAATATTACAGAATTAATATTTATAAATTATCTCAGCCAGATGTAAAAGCTCGATAAAACCAAATAGGAGATAGAGCTTATAATACGAGTAAACAGTTAATAACACATGTTAAAAACACTTTGAAATGAGTTAAAAACATATTTAATCTGAAAAGGAAACACTAGATAAGTGGATAGTCTTTAATCCGCGGAGTTTCGAAGAAATACTTTCCTTCTCATCAGAGGGTAGGAATTAGCAAAATACGGGATCGGATTTTGCATTCAAAAGTATTTGATGAAACAACGAGTAAGTCAAAGATCTTACTTGAAAACAAAAAAAGTGAAGCAGAGGGAATATGGTGAAGAAAAAGGTGATTACACATGAATGGATAGTCTGGTAGAAGATAAATAATCCAATGATGATAAAATCCAAGTATAAAACTTTCTTCAGTCAAAAGATTTGCTGAAACAGACATTTCATGATGGTGGCCATAGAATATAAAATAAGTCTGTAAAAATAATGATTGTTAAGAATAATGTTCGTAAATTGTTTATAAAAGGTAATGCTTGTATAGGGTATCCAGGTAATAAACAACGAGGGAAGAAAATGATAAGAAAAAGAAAAATCAAACAGGACTGTGTGTTAAGCTCTATTTCGTACTGTTGTGTCGAGCTTGTTTTATTTTGTTGGGATAAATGATACTTCTATTAGACTGAAGCTTACATTCACATTTGTCTAGTAAGCTTCTCTTATTAATTACTTATATATATATATATATATATATATATATATATATATATATATATATATATATATATATATATATATACACTGCCTCTTATATTGAGCATTTGTATTTGCTTAAAAATTGTTTCTATAAATATTACTATTATTATTCATTTTAAGTTTTAAAAATTATTTATTTTGTAAACTATTTCTTATATATATATATATATATATATATATATATATATATATATATATATATATGATGAAAATAATGGAAATAGTATTCCGAGAAAATAGAGAAAATAAAAAAGGAACAAACCGTATTATGTGTTCACCAACGTTTCGTCTTTATTTCGGGACATCCTTTCACCCAGAGGAAGTCTCGAAATAAAGACGAAACGGGTGTGAACACATAATACGGTTTGTTCCTTTTTTATTTTCTCTCTCTCTCTCTATATATATATATATAAGAAATAGTTTACAAAATAAATAATTTTTAAAACTTAAAATGAATAATAGTAGTAATATTTATAGAAACAATTTTTAAGCAAATACAAATGCTCAATATTAGAGGCAGTGTATACATACGACTGGAATGAGTGAAACTTTAGCGATTTACAATTTACCGCGTTTATTACTCGAAACAATTGATATAAAATAGAGATACATATTTCTATAAGAATGGTGCATGCTCCGACGAATTACAAGCCCTTGTACCCCCGACAAATCTGACAAGCAGCAACATTCCACATCTACACGGACGAGATGTAAAACGATCTTCTACTCTAATAGTTTCTTACCTTGTACTTCTAGATTTTTGGACTCCATTCCAGGTTCCTGCTCTCCTAACCGTACTGACATGCATAAGTTCAAATTTAATGTAAACAGATATCTTGCTTCTTTACTCCTTACATAGTATCTATGCAACGTATCTCCTCGCTAGTAGCCTCCTACATAAAAGTCGTACTGTGCCTTTTCGGGAGTAAAAATTGATATTAAAAGTATATATTCTTTCTAAAATAAAATTACAATTACTTTTCAATGATTGGATTGGAATTATTTATCAAATAAAACATTTATTTACAAAGGCTTTTAATGATTTCCTTAACATTTCATACGCAAAAAAAGTAATTTCTTAACTTTTCGCATGTATTTTTTTTTACACAGTGATCACCACTTATCAAGGCCCGGATGCCACTCAGGGATAAGGGTTATTGCAAGTACATTACGTAAGTGTGGAGATTTGATGAAGTGTTTAATTAAGGGGGCGGTTCATTAGGAATTTGTTAACATTGGATTAGAAGACATCCAAGTTGTAGTCCGGAGGGAAGCAGGCAGACGGAACAGAGTTCCACAGGCGTGCAGTTCTAAGAAATAAGTTTTGTTAATGGAATCACCCTTTTGATTTAGACACAGATATAGAGTGGGGGAGATTTTTCACAGCGGATTTAGCTAGACGGGTGTTGTTCGTGAAAGATTGGCGAGGGGGGACCAGAGATTGGAGTTCAGACGAACACCTGCCATGGAAATAACGATAAAACAAGGATAGGCTCGCAAAGTCTCTTCTGTGGGAGAGAGGTTGCAGGGTAGAGAAAAAGGCATCCCCCACTAAGCCACGAAGTCTATTTTGTACTCTGTCAAGGCACGATAGGCTGTTTTTAGCAGCTCCTTCCCAGATATGGCAGCAGTATTCCATCCTTGGACGTACTTGTCTTTTATATAGATAGAGAATTGCATCAGTAGTGAGATATCTTCTGGAGCGGTAGAAGGATCCCACCATCTTTCCAGCGACCCTGGCAACATACTTGATGTACGTGTTCCATTTCAGAGCAGGAGTAAAGGTCAAACCCAGAAGCTTGTAAAAACAAGGGGCCTCACCCACACGAGAGCCATCCATCACAATTGATGCCAGATGGGGATCAGAGCGTTGATGATGTAAGGATAGGAGTTTGGTTTTGGATGCATTAAAGGAAACCAGCCACATCTTCTCCCACGGAACCACGCGCTCGAGATCAGAGGAGAGAGAATCAGAGAGAAATTTGCCATTTACAGCCTTTGATGTGTTGCCGTAGATGGTCGTGTCATCAGCATTGATGTAAACGAATGATTTAAGTATGTGTTTAGAGAGGTCATTGATGTAGATCAGGAAGAGAGTTTGTCCCAGGATTGACCTCTGAGAGACTCCAGCATTTCTATTTCAGGCCTCCGATTTTTGTCCATCTACCACTACTCTTATGAGCCTATCGGAGAGAAATGATTTAATGATTGACAAAACATTTCCAGTTATACCGTAGCTGGAAATCTTGTGAAGTAGACCCTTATGCCATACCTTGTCGAAGGTCTTTGATATGTCAAAGGCAATTGCACTAGAAAGGAAGCCTTTGTCAAGAGGTTCACTAATCCTGTGGGATATAACCGTCAGCACATCTGCGATAGATCTTGCAGAGCGGAGACCATACTGTGTGTCACTAAGAAGGTTATTCCTGCTGAGGTGGTTGACTATTTCTCTATTTAATATTGATTCCAGCAACTTACTCATAACACACAGGAGACTTATCGGTCTGTACTGAGAGGGAGATGACTTATCACCTGAATTCTTAAATACAGGGAAAACTGATGAGGTCTTCCAGGGAGTGGGAAAGCACTTCTCCTTAAGGCAGCGCTTAAATAGTTTCGTAAGTACGGGAGCAAGTTCTCGTTGAAGCTTTTTTAACACTATAATTGGGATGCCATCAGGGTCAGTTGCTTTACTGGAATCTAGGTTCTTGATTAGCTTTGCGACCTCATGCACAGATATTTGTATGTTACCTAGCTTGTTCTCTGTTATAGGAGGAAATATGGGGAGTTGATGGCCTTCGTTGCATAGGGTAGAATTAGCTGCAAAGTTCTTTGCAAATAGTTTGGCCTTGTCTGACACTGACGAGATGACCTCTGGTCCATTGATAATGGTTGGGATAGAACGCACACTTCTGTTCAGGATCCTATTTGTTATTTGCCAAAACTGGTGAGAACCAAGCCGCTGATCAGCTACTTTGGATTTAACAGACTGGTCATATAGCTCTTTTGCATTTTTTATTACTCTTTTACAGTTGTCACTGGCAGTCCTGAAAACAGCTTTAGTATCAGTGCATCTATTACGTTGGTAGCTATGGAGAAAGTGATTTCTGTGCGCGATAGTTTTATTGATATTGCTTTTTGTAACTAAAAATAATTTCAAAATAGAAAAATCATCTTCACATAAGTCAATATCTCTTCCATCAGTTTTCAGTTGATAGTTTGGCAACAGTTACATATCATTTAATATCATTTAATACATTTTTGTTTTTATCAAAACTCATTAAAACAAGTTAAGAAGATCCTTACATATATCTCAAAGATCATATTAATAACTATAAAGATCACATATGCATCTTACATTCTAGCTTCACACGTAGTTTATGATATACGCATGCAAGGAACCAAGATGTTATAACGTGTAAGAAATTATTCGAAACCAGACCTATTCATAACATTCACTTCAAATTAAAAGTGGAAGAGAAATTCAAGATGAACTTCTCTATGGAAAAACATGCATCAATCGACAAGATCTATTGGCTATGGCTTTCACTTAAAGATCTTAAAATAATGATTCTGGTAAACTAAACAGAAAGTTTTGGTCTATTACGATGCTATATGTAAGTGAGAAAAAGAGAGGATTGGCTTAATAGAAAAATAAACCCGAATCAAATTAATTCCATTATATCAGTTGAGTTAACTTATATACAAATTAAAGCAATCTTATTTAAAATAGTAAAGATTCACATAGTGCATGCGCTGTGTGGTAATATCAATATAAATTTAACTTGCATGGTTGATTGCCATTGTACAAAATGCTACCCGTTAAACTTACTTGAAACTTAGTTTACGGTAGAGGATTATTCCTTCTATAGGAGAAGATCGCCTGCAGATGGTGGCTTGACAACCATGGTTAGCAGGCATGAGGTTCACAATAGTTGGATTGTAACTTACATTCCTTTAGTTTCAAAGATATTCAATGCTCACATAAATGTTGAATTTTACGAGACTGATAAATCTATCAAAAATGTTCGTACAAAAATAAAGATATCTGATGAAGCCATGTTTTCCTTACAAAATATAAATCATTGCATTAATCGATATTAGTAAATTATAAAACATTTTGCCGTATTTTTTAGTTTTATATTCATAGAAGGATTCCTCCAATCTTGCAGTCTGCAGCCCATCCTGAAAATAGTCGGCGGGTTTATTTCACAAACGAAAATCTAACCCAAGTTGCCTTGACGAGGAATAGTGGCCGAAACATTGTGAAACAACATCAAAGAAAGATGAGGATAACAGTCCGCAATAAATAAATTAATAAATAATACTCTTCTCGATAATGAATTCCAATTGAATAATACAGAGTGACCAAAAAACAAAAAACAAAAAAAAAGCTAAATGGAGGCCATCTAGAACATATGCTGTAGAACGGAGGAAAAAATGCCAAAGACCCTAGAGTTTTGATGTGATATTTTGAATATAATAAACTAGTTATGGCCAAAGTTTCATTTCATTCGGACAAAGTACTAAGAAATGGGGCCTAATTAGAGTTGGGGCCCGTTTTTTTTTATACACCATTCGATACGGACCGACTATGGAAGATCAGATAATAAATAAACGTGGACGTGTAAGACAAAAAAATCCAACCTTGATCCCCCTCGGGGCCCGTGGCGCAGTGGCTAGAGACGTTGAATCTCTACAGCTCCAGTTGAGAATTGTCTGAAGATAGCGGTTTCAGTCCATCCCAAAGCCGACCAAAGACTTGCTTGGCCAAAACCTGGTGAGGTGACAGCAACTACGGATGGCAGTAATTGCTGCGAAAGTAGTTAGGTGATTCGGAGTTCCTATCCCGTTAGGCTAACCACCTTCCGAAGGTCAGAGGAATAGTTGGCGGAAACGTTGTGGAACAACATTTGAGAAAGATGAAGATAATAGTCCGCCATAAATAAATACATCAAAGAATTTACCTATGAATTCTTTATTATTGAAACATATCGGTGAAATAAAGATTGTGTTAGGAATTCGTCATGAGCAAGGAAAGTGAAATGAACATTCGTTTCACATAATTTCAATACTTTCATGCAAGATTATATTGTTTTACACGTTTTCTTGCAGTAACTCAGTCCATAATACATTGTAATCTACATTGATTTTACGAAATTATTTGGTATATAATAGATTGAATTTTATTTTAAAATGCAAAAGTAAACTATCATGCTTCAGTTGTGCCGTAAAGTAAAACATTTATTTTCTCTGTCATATAGATTATAAATAGTTGATCTTATATTCCTGATCCTCCTACTCATGCGCTTATAATGGCTTTAATATAAGATTCAACAAAAAGACAAGTATCATGAGACAACATTATTTGAACGCGCTCCTACCATATCAAAATACCTACTACAGATTTTATATTTTTAATTTTCGGCTCGTGTGATAATAAAACTTATCACATGCACGAGCAATGTTAGGCTGTGTAAGGTGGATGTACCGATTAGCAAATTGGCCAATTATCGATTATTTGGCCTTTGATAATCGGCTGCTTACCGAATCGTCGACCTATTAATAATTTTTTTTATACCGATTTCTCATCAAATTTAATGTCATGGATTAGGTAATATATATTTTCACTGAGAAAATTACACATTAGACATTTGACATAAGTAATATAATACATTAAAAACTACCTAAATATTGACAACAACCTTCAACTATTATGACAAACATTTTCTGTTAATTCCAACAATACGAATACAGCTTGCTGCAATTTATGAAAAAGCATAACATCAATGGGATGTAAATGAGCAAAAGCTTATACAATATACGAATATGTTAAACCATTCTGGAACATTTAATTGAAAAGAAGCAAAAATTGCATTTAAGAAAAATAAAGACAATTAATGTTCAGCGACAGACATTCCAAAAACAAGTGACAGCAACTACGAGCTACTAGCGAAACGCCAGTCTTCTATAGAATCAATATTAGCCAAAACAATATTTGGAATATTAAATACAACAGGTCACAAGAGTTTAATTATCTGATAAGAAAAATGATTGCCGTTGATATTAAACCATACCCTGTAAGATCTGACGTTAGATTTAATAAGCTTATTGCAAAACTTCATTCAACTCACAGCATTACATAAACGTACTTTACTTTAAAATAAGTTCAATATGTTTACACATGCAAAACAAATCCAACTATCTCTTGCTTTAATTAGCTGCATTTCATGAACTACAGACATTTGGGCAGATAATACTCCCTTTCTGAATTTGACGGGTCATTGGCTTTTCAATGACTTAGAACAGTTCAGGACCGTGCTTATTATTATTATATTCCCTGGTGCACGCATGGTTGCGTGATTAAGTGAGATAATTGCACAATGTTCTGAGTGAGTATAAGATCTTTAATAAAGTTTTCTTACTCTTTATTGATCCAGGAGCAAATATAGTTAGAATAACTATAACACATTGTAACGCAGGCTGTGAAGACATCAATTACATTTCACAAAAATACAGTATTTCATTGAGTCGCTTTCTATTAGCAATTGGAAACTTAACTGAAGTACAGCATCAGATTAATTTGGAAAAACAAATTCATTCTAGATGTTATCACATAGGGCATGTCAACATATTATACAGGGTGTTTCAAAAGTCTTGGGAACATAAAGATTTTTAATAACTCAAAAACTATTAGGAGTTAAAAAATGAAATTGGTACCGTTGGAAAGGTTAAAGTTTCAAGTTTTGTGGGGAATCTTCAAACTTGCTCAATATGAGCACCATTCGTCACACGGCAGACATCTAGTCGATAGTCTATTTCCTGCCAAACGCGTTCCAGCATCTTGACGTCAATGGTTCCCACAACTGCCGTTATTCGAGCCTTTAGTTCGTCAATATCTCTTGGAAGGGGCGGCACATAGACTTGTTGCTTGACAAAGCCCCAAAGGAAAAAGTCACACTCAGTACCCCATATGCGAGTGCTATGCTTGTTAACTTTGCCATTCAGATAGAAGGTCGCCTCATCGCTAAAAACAAGCCGGTCATCAAAGCCGTTATCTTCCAACTTCTCTTGCATTGCAATGCAAAAGTCACGGCGAAGTGGCTTATCAGTGTCCTTCAACTTTTGGACCAACTTGAGCTTGTAATGTACCATTTGCAGTCGTTTCCTTAAGACACGCCAGACAGTTGCTGGAGCAAGCTGAAGTTCCATGCTGGCTCTTCTCACTGATTTACGGGGGCTCTGCTGAAAGGCTTCCGGACTTGCTCAACTGCATCTTCTGAAGTTGAAGGGCGACCTGTTCGCTTACTTGGGCACAAACACCCATCTTTCACAAATTTAGCATGCCATCTGACAATGGGTTTCCTTTCAGGGACTTCTTTTTTAAATTTCCTGCGAAATGCACGCTGAACACATGTCCACGATTCAGTCTTTGCAAATTGGAGGACGCAAAACGCCTTGTCTTGTTTAGAGAACGCAATTACTGCACATGGAAAGATAAGACGAAAATCATTAGTATGACCAAAAACTTGATTAAGCAAGCTTTAAAATGACACCAGTTTCATTTTTCTACCTGGAATAGTTCATGAGATATACGCATTTGTAATGTTCCCAAGACTTTTGAAACACCCTGTATACTGACAATAAATTATGAACAACGAAAAGCTGTTGTAATTAAATTCTTACCATTACACTTTACCAATGAAGACTTGTTCGAAAACATCCAGTTTCTGAGTTCATTTATAGAAATTACAAAGGAAGCAAATCACAAAATATTAACCATATCTATGATACCTACAAATATAACTCGGAGGTTATTTCTGTCAAAAGCTGGCCAAATTTCTTTCTAGTATTCCTGGCTTTAGTTGAACTTTTCGTAACATTGTTGAACAATTTAGGGTATCAAAGGAAACGAGATTTAAACTTTATCTAAATAATAAAACTTGTGTATGTATTCTGTCCTAGACCTATGATTCAAATATTAATTTTAAAAGATTGACATGGAAAATATTTATAATTAAATACTACATATACCGTTCATTGATGAAAATAAAGCAGAATCAGCAGGATACATTACCCTACTTACGATGGAGAAGCAAAAACATGTTGATTACAAAAATGACAACTTTGAAACCACTGACAAAAAGTACCCAAAAGATGTTTTCCTCACTCCTGGTAAAGATATTAGCAAGTAAAAATACAATTATTTCTAATACAATTTCGGCCTTCATTTTCTATGTGAGAAAAGTGAAAATTTTATCATTTATAATAGAAAAATTGCACTGATGGACAATTTTTAAAGTATCATCAAATAAAAATTACAAAAAAGTAAATATGAACATTCAATATAATTCGATATATAATTATCTTATGTGTTTATAATGATTCTTGCTGCAATTTAATTAATCGATAATAAAAAGTTTTTATCTTCAATTTTTGTTGTGGAAATAAACTACCAAATGTGATAAACATATACTAATTCTAAAATCACATGTTAAAAAAGCTGTTAAAAGATACAGATCTCGACTACCTAATCAATACACATTGTAGTATGATATGTCGAAATAACAACTCTTTATACCATGTACTCGTTAAACTCCCCGAAAAAACCGCTTAGCAAAAACATCACCCTCTTCGATGCTGAGATCTCTAAATGCCAGAAAAAATTATACTCGAATAGTTTCTGCCATCGCAATGCGGGTTTGAAATTCCCTTCCTACTACCTCTTTCCTGACTGTGATATGTATGTTTAAATGTAACATAAACCAAAATTTTGTTAATCTTTACCAGGCATGATTCTAAATAGTAGCGCCTTACGTCCAGTACGCCGATATGCATTATTAGTGGTAGACGTAAGTAAGAAAAATGTAATTTTATTAGTGGCGTATAATATTAACAGTTTTTCGGCATGTACATGTTACGACCAAGAAGATATTTACAATAGGATATTATACTGCACCATGCGGATTTTCTTTTGTCATTGAAATTGAGAAACAAATGATTCTCATTCATACAAATTCTAATTTAATTTCCCATCAAAATTATTTTCTATAAATTTACTATTTCTAATATATGTACATAATTTACATTCCAATATTTATTATATATAAATATCAGAAATATGATTTTTGTTTTGCTTAAAATTACACTTGACGCAACGGTAAACAAATATTCGTTGTATACGTAAATAAATCCATAACTCTAAAACAAATAATTTCTATGGCAAACATTAAGAAAGTTTATCCTATATATATATATATATATATATATATATATATATATATATATATGTGTGTGTGTGTGTGTGTGTGTGTGTGACAGTATGTGTGTGTATATATATAATATTATAATTACACACGCATACATACATATATGTCTATATATATCTGTACGTATGTTCTGGTGTATTTAGAAGCCATATGTTTTCACTAAAAGTCTAATGAAAGAGGAAGGGTTTATTCTCTTATTTATTTTTAAATCAGTGTCTGAAATTGGCAACAAGATTCCAATACCTAGCACAATGATATTGAAAACAACTCTAGCATTCCCAACTACAACAACGAATGTCATCAAATATATAAAATAGCAATCAAAAGAAAATACTTATGCCAAACAATATTCTATAAAGAACCCAGATAAAGAAATAAAATTTCAATTGCTAAATATTTCCTGAATTAATCCAAAGATCAAATTTTATACACACCGTATGATTCGAAATTGTAAGAAATAACGGAACAACGTATACAAATGCATATAAGCCATCGACAGTGCGAAATAAATTAGCGTAAGAAAATTAAAAAAATGTAATTTAGCAAATATAAAACCTTTAATATAATAATACAACAATTTAAACGGACAACGAAATATCCTATCGATTTTACATACTTTACATGAGAAGTGTCTATATTGTAGCCGAAAGGAAAAATAAAAGCTATATTAAATGCATAACAATATTTGTACACCGATGAGAAAAATACTTTTATACTAAGCAATGGACAAAAATATTTATAAACATTGTTGTAAAATTCGGAAGATAATGTGTGAACAGGAAATAACCTAACATTAGACAAGCAAAATTTAATACTGATTGTGCCACAATAAGGGCATCTTTTGAAGACGCTCTTGGGATCCTTAGACGAGTATTCGCAGGAAGATCAGCACAACAGCGCATGCGCAGACATATTGCATTGTCAGCGTCAAATAAGCTTGGTTCAGATTGACAGGTGCTTACAAAACTTAACCGAGTTAAAGCTATCAGAGTACTGATGTGCAGAAAAACGCAACCGTCTTGACTGACACCACAATTTGAAAACCAAAGTGATATTCCAATTGCCTTGTGTATATCTCAATTTCTCTTTCCTTTTCTTTCTTTTCTTTCTTTTACCATCTCTTTCTTTAAAAAAAGACAGAAATTGTGTTGTATTGAAAACACTTTGGATCCAATTGAAGTCGAGAATAGGTCTCGAGTTTACCATGCTTCCTTAGTATTAAAACCAAAATATATATCTGCTTTATATTAAAAAAACGTGTTATTCGTTACTATTTACAAACATTCAAGTTTCAGCAAAACTGTCCCCATCACAAATGTCGACGACAAAATCCCTGCCTGTAATGACGTTAAGAAGACACAAACCTCACAAGCAGACGTATCTTACGCCGTATCGACTGCTTAATCTGAAGAGGATGGGTCTATTGTTTTATCGTGTTTAACGCTAGGTGAAGTGTTTGCCCTACCCAGAACGTTAGAAAGTTCCAAGACGTCCTCATTACACGACAAACCAAGTAACGCTTGCTGTCAAACAATAGTAGTAACATGTTTTGAAAGCTAATTATTCTTGACATAAAGAAACTTGCATGTTTCACGACCATGCATACACATTGGCAAAACAATTGACAAACATATAAAAATCCGATTTCCACCAAGTATCAATTTTTCTATTTTGACTCATTAGCAGTTTTTTTTCTGAATAAAAAATTAACATTTATCCAAATATCTAAATATCCGATATATCAAATTTCAAGTCTGTAGATAATTTCTTGAGTATATAGGTTGAGAAGTGTCCTTACACGCATTCCCTCTTAGATACACTAGCATTCTATCCTGTAAATGTAGTATATACATTTTACAATAACGTTCTTACAGTAAAATAATTCTTTAGGCACATAAATAACTAAAATATAAGAAATCCTCAGAAATGCATAAACAACGACACAATAATAAACCTTTAAAATTGGGGTTGATATTACATATGCAACTGAGCACGTTCACAATGATTTTGTTAGAGTGAAAATATTGACCTAACGAGATTAGAGAATGCCAGTCCATAACTTTGAAGGAACATGAAACCAACCAGGACAATGATTATTCTTATTATTTTTATTAATTGGACAACAAACTACTTAGTAAAAAAAAACCTTCTCATTTTGAGTGTGATTCGTTCAAGTTTTCCCTCGATGAGATCTTTTTAACACGTATCTTGTCGAACTGGAAAACATCTAAGTCCAACTAAGGACTCTTTGTGCTGAACTCGAAAATCTGCACACAATTTTTTAAATGAAATCAATAGGCGAAAATATCGAGAAACGAGGAAGGGTTAAATTTCAAATGGGAACTGGTTTTCTGCTGCACGTCATAAGTCACTAATAGTAATATCTTAACAAAAAATGCTACACGTCTATATATCTATTTGCTTATCTATTTATCGATCTAGCTATCGTTAAGATAGTAATAAAATGCACTCTTCTCTTAAAAATAAATGGAAATTGCACTTTTATTTTAAATATTTCTTTCATTCCAAGAATTAATGTTTATCTATGAATATAATAAAGTTATTCAGACGTGTGCCTAAACATAGCAAAAAAATATACACAATATAAAAAGGAAATGAATGACGAATAAACTACCTAAAAATGAAAAATTCCAACGCGACTCGCTTATTCGAAAACAAAAAAAAGCCAAAAGAGCAATATAAGAAAACGTTGCATTTTCTCCACAGCCAGAAAAAAAAAACAACTATAAAAAAACGTATGCATATCCAGAAACAAACAGCTCCTGAAAGAGGTTTGTGTTAGTATAAAGATGTAAGATGCGCAGAAAATAAACTCGTTCACTGAAGAAAACAGGGGAGAGTAGAGCTGTAGCCATCGATATAGCTAAGGCTTTTGACAGGCTATTGCACGATAGTTTTATAAGGATAATTAGATCATATGCTATTACTGGAAAATACATAATATAATTTAATCTTTCTTAAGTAAGAGAAAAACCCACGTTGTCCTCGACGGTCGTACATCTAAACAATATGATATAATTGCGGGACCCTCTGAGGAGTCTATACTTTCACCTTTATTATTCCTGATATTCATAAATGATCTCCTTGATAAAATTGTTTCGGAGATGAGTATATTTGCTGATGACACTACTCTCTATTACAGGTAGAAGGGGAAAACAAATGAATCCATATCTAAGGAAATAATAGCCTAATATCCGTAGTGGAATGGGGACAAAAATGGATGGTCACATTCAATGCTGCCAAGGCTAAGCTTGTTTCTTTCAATAGTTACAAGAAATCTTCTCTACCACCACTAACAATGGCCAAGAACACATTAGCCCAAAGTACTTCCTTTTATTTCTTTGGCCATACGTTCACAGGGAACATGAACTTGAATAGATAGATTGACTGCTTTGCCAAAGCTGCTGCAAAGAAGGTGGACTCTCTCTACCTAGAAAGCTACTTACTCCTGAAAGTATCCTGTATCTCTATAAGGCCACCATTCGCTCATGTATGGAGTACGGTTGTCACATTTGGGCTGGTGCATCTCCTACCTGTATCTCACTCCTGTACAGGGTTCAAAAGAGAGTCGCCAACCTGATAAATCCTGAACAGTCATCAAGGCTTCAGTCTCTGTTCAATCGACGAAATGTTGCATCCCTCCGTCTGTTCTACAGGTACTTAAATGGTAGATGCTCTGACGAACTACAAACACTTGTACCCCCTCGATATAAATACCCCCGACAAACCCGACATGTAGAAATCTCTCGGTGTAAGAAAGCATTCTATTCCAATAGTTTTTCACGAGAGCTGCTAGACTTTGGAACTCCCTTCCGGGATTCTGCTTTCCCAACTGTACTGACATGCAGAAGTTTAAGTGTAATGTGAACAGAAATCTTGCTACTCAACTCACTTTATAATACCCCTACAACTTACGTCCCCGATAGTAGCCCCCTACTTCAAAGTGGCACTCTGCCTTGTTTGGGGTGAACATTGAATTGAAAAATGCTATAGCCATTATAGCTTCGGAACAAGCTATCTGAGTAAAATGAACGATAAAAATATAGCGATATATATGATCCCTTAAATTTCCATTGGTATTATAGTGAATTCGAGAGAGCAAGTTTATGGAGTGATTTCAGGTTATACAATGACTTACTGACTAAATAGTTTTCTAACAAATGATAGAAAATAAAAATTCAATATTTTGTGTATATTTCTAAAGGTTAAAAATTTCCAAGGCTACATATATATATATATATATATATATATATATATATATATATATATATATATATATACATATATATATATATATATGTATGTAGAGAGGAATATTGTCTGAAGAGAGCCTGATAAGGATACCTTAAACGGTCCTTATTATCGGGCTTGAAACCGACGATTCCAACTTTCTGTACACAATATATGCACATATATATACATATATATATATACACATATATATACATATATACATATGTATATACACATATATATACATATATATACATATATATGTATATATACATATATACACACATATATATATACATATATATGTGTGTGTATATATATATATATATATATATATATATATATATATATATATATATATATATTCTAGCATTTCAGCCTGGCGTTGCCCGGGTGTTTGGAGGTGTATGTTGAGAAAAAAAAAAGAAAAAGCGGTCAATTTTTTAAAACTTTGATCCCTATTATGTCTCCTTAACATTTATTGTTTTGGACTCAAATCAAGTTATTAAGTTATATCCATGTCCAAGGAACCTATATCTAAAATTTCAAGTGTTTAGACCCACAATATGCGGAGGAGTTTGGTAGAATTCTCAAGGGTCAAATCGTTGAACTTTGAACCCTTGCTCGGGTGTTTGGAGGTGTATGCTGTGCAAAAAAAGCAAAAAAACAAAAAAATGGTTAATTTTTTAAAACTTTGACCCCTATTAATACCCCTTAAAATTTATTGTTTCGGGCTCAAATCACTTTATTAAGTTAGCTCCATGTTCAAGGAACCTATATCTAAAATTTCAAGTGTCTAGACCCAAAATTGTCGGACGAGTTTGGTAGAGTTCTTAAAGGTCAAATCGTTTAAATTTGACCCCTTAACAGCCAAATTTCTGGCTGACACCCGTCACATCGATTTTTCTAAATCTCAGTACCCGGTATTTCAAATTTCGAGTTTATAGACTAAAAATTGACAGAGTTATTGCGTAGGGAAATGTACACAGACAGACACACAGACACACACACAGACAGACAGACACGTTCACTTTTATAGATATATAGATATATAAGCAGAAATGGAAAGACCAAAATACTCTACGACGTTTTTCCTCTAAATGTTCGTTACTTCAGATTCTTAAAAGTCTGAGGTAGAAACTGATTATAAGGCTTCTTTTTACCTCATCGTTATAATTAGAGTAAAAGCGTATATAGTCACTCTTATTGAACTGTTTGCGATACTTCAGTTCATTATTATTATTTATTAAAGGTACATCAAGAAACTATAGTGATACATTTTCCTTTTTTCATAAGTGCATTTGGATTTAATTTAATTTAATTCTTTCGTAATGCCCTCTATTTAGGCTGCCTTAAGGAAGAAAATTAAGATATCGTCAAGGTTTTTAAGGGAAAATGCAATTTTAGGCAATCTGTATTTAAGGGGTTTATTTTCTTTCAACTATAGACATATTAAGAATCTACTAAGGAAGTTACCCATTGGCAGGCCAAAGTTCCCTGCGTAGGAAAATGTGTCGGAGGTAAAATTATGTTGTCTGTTGGAAAAGGGAAGCTAATGCCCATTTTCCTTAGATGTTTTGAAAGTAGCTTAAGGTATTTTTAGTGGTATATTGGTATATAGAGATTCCATATCAAGACTGTTTATAGTTTTGTTAGTTAGTTTGAGTCTTTTTTCGCGAGTTAGTCACCGGAACTTCTAAAATGGGATAAACTGATTGTGCGTAATAATTGGGTTTTATACTTTTGCAATGACCCGTGCAATTTTATGGGTGACACAGCCAATGCCTGAAATAATGGAGGGGAATTCGGATGCTGTTGTGGATCTTTAGTTGACCGAAGAAAATAGGCACTCGGGGGTTGTATTCGATACATAATCACTAGGTTTGGTTATTATTTATTAATTTCTTTTATGTTTTATTATATATGTCTGCTTCCTTTTGTATTAACTCAAAGTTAGTTCTTTCGTAGTTGTGTTGTTCTTGTAGGATTTTAAATATTTTATTTTATATTCAGACATTGTCATTATTACGACAGCATCGCATTTGTCTGCAGGCGATATAATGATCTCGTGGTCTTTTTAAATGTATTAATGTATTGTTTAGGTAAGATAGTTCCCTGAGCTGTAGTTTTTGATATGATGCTCTGAAGGAAACTTTCCTTCCATCTGTATCCTGATGCCTGTAGTTTCGGGTGAGCATATTGTTTGCTATTTCGGGTAAAATCCTCTCTCAAATATTAGTCCGAAACTGATGAATTCCATTTCAGTGTTCGATAGTAATTGGTCTGTGAGGTTCTTGAAGAGTTCAGGTCGTCCAATGGATTAACACTTACTGTTGTTGATTAAAGTTGTAGCACATCTACCGGTATCTCCAATAAACGTCGGAGGATTTTGCCCCTTGTCCGGTTAATCGAGGGGTCAGTATCCAGTAGGTTCTTCGAAGCACATTTCATAGTAGTGCTTGAAACTTGATAAACAATGTTACCCCTAATAGTTAAAAACACTGCTTTGCTTTTTGAGGGAATTGACAAGAGTCTGTGGTGCAGTTGCAATGACTGGATAGAAGTATTCTTTTAAATATCTGCTTCTAAGATCGAACTTTCCGTTCTCAAATTAAGTATTAAAGACCAACGAACATATTTTATAATATTCTCGAACATAAATCAATGATACGCGTTATTTTTTTAGGGGTTAACCGGATGACAGATATAATATTGGTGTGTGAACTAAACGTGAACTAATATGAAAATTGATTATTATAATCTCAATTTTTTTAAAATCTCTATTGTATTGATTGAATAGCGGCAGACACCCGGCGTGGCCTTTCTTAAATTTTCACCCCAAACAAGGCACATTGTCACTGTGGTGTAGGGGGATACTATCAGGGAAGCAGCTATTGGGGCACTATGTTGGGATTTTCGCAGCAAGGTGTCAGTTAACGTTACACTTGAACTTTGGTATATCAGTACAGTTGGGGAAGCAGGGACCTGGAATAAAATTCCAGAGTCTAGCGGTTCTGGGGAAAAACTACTGGAGTATAAAGACCTACATCGAGGGATCTCTCATGTGTGGGGGTGGGATTTAGCTGCCTTTCGGGTTTGTCAAGCATTCACCATTAAAATACTTGTAGAACAGGCAGAGGGATGCAACGTTTCGTCGATGGGACAGAGGCTTAAGCTTAGATGCCAGTTCAGGGCCTATCAGATTGACGACTCTCTTTTGAACCTTGTCAAGGAGCGAGAGACTAGCAGCAGATGTTCCAGCCATAATGTGACAGCAATACTCCGTACATGGGCGAATGATGGCCTTGTAGAAATACAGGATACTTTCAGGTGTCAGTAGTTTTCTAGCACGGTAGAGAGAACCTACCTTCTTCGCAGCGGCCCTGGCATTGTTTTCAATATAATTGTTCCAACTTATGTTTCCTGTGAACGTTAGGCCAAGCAGTTTGAAATATGTACTCTCAGACAGGGAGTCAATTGCAATTGCTATAGGTGGCAGAGAAGGTTTCGTATAATTATTGAAGGAAACCAGTTTAGTCTTGGCAGCATTGAATGTGACCATCCATTTTTGTCCCCATTCCACTACAGATTGGAGGCCATCCTCTAGTGTTTTTGGCATTTCTTTAGTTATGTGTTCATTTGTTTTCCTGTCATGCCTGTTATAGAGTATGGTGTCATCAGCATATATACCCATCTCGGAGGCAGTTTTGGAACAATCGAGGTCCAAGGATATACCCATGAGGCACTCCCGCATTTATATAACACTGTTTAGATGTACGACCGTCGGGGACAACCTCGATTTTCTCTTATCTAAGAAGGACTTAATTATGTTAAGTATTCTACCAGTGATACCGTATGATTTAATTTTCCTGGGGATACCCTCATGCCATACCCTGTAAAAGGTCTTAGATATATCTAGAGCTACCGCTCTGCTCTCCCCCGCTTTGTCCAGTGAATGGTATATACGTTCAGAGATTACAGTGAGGATGTCTGCTATGGAACGGGCTTTTCTAAATCCATATTTTTTGTCAGTCAGAAGTTTAGCATCTAGAGCATGGTTAATTATGGTCTCAAATATTTTGCCGAAAGGTGGGAGAAGGCTAATGGGGTGATAATTTTATAGGTCGATTCTTTCGCTAGAATTCTTGAATACTGCGACCACAGAAGCAGTTTACCAACAGCCCGGGAAGCATGATTCATTAAAGCATTTGTTGTAGAGTTTGGAGAGAACTGGACCTACGTCTGCTGAGCACTTTTTTAATAGCACAGCTGGGATAAGATCAGGACAACATGCTTTTGAAGTGTCAAGGTGTTTTATGATAGCATGTACCCGAGCAGGGGTGATTTGTAGATCGTCTAGCGTGGCGTCTGTCCGCAAAGCAAAGTAAGGCAGGGGGTGGTTTAAAGGGTCCAGTGTGGAGTTTGAGGTAAACCGGCTGGCAAGACTTGTCGGTTGATGAGCAAACAACCTCGGGATTGTTGGTTAGTGGAGGAATTGTTGATTGTCTATTATTTACTACACTGTTGTAGATTTTCCAGAAGTAAAGAGTTCCTAATGGCTATGCTTCTATGCGTTTTTTAGTGGTTTCAGTAAATTATCTCTTAGTTGTCGTTATTTCTTTCTTAACGCTATTTCTAGCTTCTATATACTTATGTTTGTTTGAACTGAACATATGTCAGTTAAATCTGCGGTATGCATGCTGCCTTTGAGCAATGGCAGTTGCGCAATAAGAAGTAAACCATTGGGGAAAGTGGGGCTTGCTATAACATTTTCGCATGGAACATTTGCTCAATTGCTGTTTTGAACCATTCAGTGGTCTCACTTGCGCACTGCTCAGCAGGAAGAGAAAAATATTTTCCCATGGGGCATCTCTGATAAGATCTCTGATGCCTTCCCAGTCAGCCTTTTTATAATATCTCGTAGTTTTGAGTACTGGCTCTTCAGTTTTGTGTCTTGAGTTTAGGGCGATTTCGACCGTTATCACTGCATGATCAGCGTTCCAGAGTGGGCTGTCAGCATTTGTTTTACACTCCTCGGGAACTGTGGTCAGAAACAGATCTAGAAGTGATGTGTATTGTTCTTGCTGGTCAGGAAAATGGGATGGAAACGTAAACATTTGTGATAGGGAGTGAGATATAGCGAAGCTATGTGTTGTGCTGCCCGCTGCATCTGTGTGAGTAGAGAATCCAAGCCAGTTTTTGTAGTAAACATTAAAGTCACCAAATATATGTACTTTAGCGCTAGTGTCGAGGGAGAGTGCTGTGTCAATGCCGTCAGAGACTTTGCTTATTATGGTGCAGTCCTGGGTCGAGGGAGAGCGGTAGAGAAAATAAAAGTAGCTAATGTTATGTTGTATATTTAGTCTAAAGCACATAAAGGCTTGATCGTCGGTTTCTAGGTTTGTTTCTCTAGTCAGCGGGAGGGTGTTATAGATGTAGACTCCAAGTCCCTGCATATGTCTGTCAGAGTCCTTACGGCAGAGTGGGAGATAACCGGGCATGTTAAAGTAGTTAAAGGGGATGGAGGAGTGTAGGTTAGTCTCGCTTAGTGCTACGATATCCGGGGTATTTGTGAGGAGCAATGCTTCAACATCAGCTAAATTAGTTCTAAGCCCACGGATGTTAGTGAATGGAAGCCTCCAGGGAAGAGGCAAGTTGGATTTGTTTGCTCCTAGGCCTGGTTTAAGCTCATTTTTTTATTGTACTGTCATCATGTTTTTAAAGAGTTTCAGTAAGGTAAGGGGGAGCTGAACAAGAGGTTATGCAGAGTATCAGACATGCAACACAAGTAGACCATTAACTGACCTCTCTTCAACTAGGACTGTAGCCCCAGGAAAGCCCATCAGGGATGAATGCAGGGTCCCTTTCCATGCGCGTCATGGCACTACAAACATCCCGATATTATGCACCTGTTTATGGAGCAGCCGCTCTAAGCACTACCAAAGAGTTAGGGCACCTGTACTACCAGTCGGAAACAGCAGCCAGGAACTGTCAATCTGGTACCCTCAACCCATCAGAAGAAGGTCACCCCAATCTAATTGCACAGGCATGTGTGGTACTAAAGCATTCCTAGGTGCCTAGTTTTGAAGGGTGGGATGTGTCGGGAGTAGGGAAACGGCGTTAATTGCCCTAGACAAGAAACAAGATCTACCACTAAGTGTTTTGTCGATTCACTGTGATAGTGCCTCTGCGCCTGACTAATAGGCAAAGAACGAGTATGGAAGCCGGGCGATAGACAGAGCCTATCTACTCATTAAGTAATTTAGCTTTGCACACCGGTAATTTGTTTGACTCAGCAGCTCTAGGAAGGTTGTCATCACAGACTGGAGAGGCCTCCCTCCTCTTTGGTTTTAGTTTCAGAGTTTTCCCTCTCCTAGACGGGTGATCTGGGAAGCCCTGAGAGGGTTTGCTCCGCGCCTGTGTCCTAATCCAGGTATTTTTTCGAACCCGCGTGTTCAGTTAATGTTACAGGGTTTGTTTGTAGAGGTTATATATCTAAGGGTTTGTTTGTAGAGGTTATATATCTAATGAATAATTACACTCCTCAAAGTGATTTAGGGGCATGCAGTGGAAGCAGTTATGTGAGAAGGCTTGTTAGAAAGGCGTTAGTGCGGATTAAGACTTTTACCTTTAGGTTTTTCCATTTTTTAACTTTATGTTAGTGTAGGTACAGGATAACGTTATAGTGTGAGTAGGTATTAGGAATTGAGCTATGAATTTTGCCCAGTCACTGTATATTTAGATTTACGAGGGTTAAGATGTAGGTGCAGTAAGGTATAACTGGACGTACGTTTTAAGTTATGGCGTATTCCGTATGTATAATTAAGTAAATAGATATTTGGGCAAGTTTTCAGTAGATGCAAATAGATAGAGGTTGTGTTAGTGTTTCTAGTATTGAAGGGAGATAATTTCAGTTTCATTTAAGAGTTGTCGAGCGTTTTGCTTAACAGTGTGGAATCGGATTTGGTTTATTATTGTTCGTCGCAAAACTATCCAGGAAGAGGCAATTGATTTTTCCAATTTCTGATTTAGCTACCCAACATTAATGAGCAGATTTATTTTTTTACAAAGTTTTGATAGGACTTGAACCAACAACGGTTTTGATAGGAAGCAGATGGGCCGGCTTAGATTGAAATGTCATGCATTATGAAATATAATGGTCATCCTTTGTCATCATTGGCTGACACTTGCATCTGAGCACCAGGTACTGTTGTTTGTCTCTTCTTTATTAATGTCAATGAATGGTATGGCTTCAAAGGCTTAGTTTGTGGTGAAAGAGTTGCAGTGTTCACAGGGAAGGGTAGACAGAGGACAAGGTTCCTATTTACTTGCCTCCCCACGAGGGCAAAGTTATCGAGATATAAATAGTTGTCTTATGCACTATATTTCTTGGCGGGCATTTTTGTTACGCACGTAGATTTGTTTATGACGTGCGCGCACGCGCGTAAAAGATAGCCGCCAGAGATTACAATGCACTATACAACCCTTTATATCTCGATAATTACTTAAAGAAAATTACCGTGGCCTTATTGTAAGATTTGCTTAAATAGAATATTTTAATTTATGTAGAAAAAAAATGAGTTACATTCATAAAAGGAAATTAAAATATCTACCAAAAACGCCAGTATTAAGACATAAAACAGTTAACCCACTCTTCTAAGAAAATGTGGTTTCAAATCTCAAACTGCTTCGATCATTTCTGGAATAAATGAATTAAATAAAAAAATAAACGGCTAAAATTCGGCGATATTGGTGAATGCGGATGTAAAATACGCTTAAATATGATGTGTTATTTCGTCCAAATTTCAATATTTATCGATTATTTCACATGCTATTGTATAGTGATTGTAAACCTGTATTTTAAAAGTTTAAGAATTTTTAGTTAGCGACGTTACCGTCTGAGCCCTCATCATCTAGGTAAAAAGCAGGCGGAAGAAAAACTAACATTTATGTATAAATCTCATTCATAAAACTCACTGCACATTCGTTGAAGAGCGGTTGTCGATATACACTTACCAAGTTCTAATGTCCTACAATTTTGACGCTTAATCAACTATTTTGACGAGGTAAACATCCGTGAATAACAGTCAGCAATGAATACAATTTTTGAGCTACTTCACGTCGTTCTACGACCTTCCGTTTCAGAGGTTTTAAAAATAGAGACAAACAGAAAAACAGACAGACATAGCGGTTTTCATAAATGATATTTTTTGTAAGTTTTCAATTTATAGTTGGCGCCAATATTTGGAGCCTAATAAATAAATTTAGGATGGCAGAAATGACCAATACGTAGCAAATCTAATTTGAAAAAAATACGATGCCAAACAACATGTTTTTGAACAACTTATCGATTACAACTCAAATTTTTGTACATTTATTTTTTTTATTTGTATTTTATCGAACTATTATTCAGTATTTGCTGACATTTTTAAATATGTCTTTTTTACATAAAAATATTAAATTATTTTAGTCGAACAAAATTTTCACATTTGTTTTCATATTTTATTTTAGGAATAGAATTTAATTCATTTACAAGATTTTGTTTGCTTGTTCATTTTTTTATATTTTCGTCTCTGCTTCGTTAGTTTTCAGATGCATCTCTAGATATACACGAAATGAATGGCTTTTTCTTGCAGGCCCGTTACGTTTTACATTGATATAGTAATAATTATATCGGGATACACGCTTTCTGAATGAAATCATATTAGAATTTACCAGGCTTCTCCGTGCAACATAGGGCGGACGGCTATATAGTCTGAGAATTGAAATTGATTTGACTTACCGGGGGTGGGTCGGAGGGAAGAAAACACACTGAACTGCTGTTTTGCCATTACGGAGAAACTGTGTGTCTATTTCCTACTAAGTTAAATAGATATTCTAATCTCGTTGGAAATCACGTTGGAATTCTCGTCACTGCGAGTTAGTTTGTATAAAAGGAGTTGTCTCACTACAGGTTAGTAATTAGTTAAGAAGCAAGTTACCTAGCTTGCTAGTCGGTTGGCGTCTCTTAGACTGATTATCTCGTTACTGTTGTTCGGTAAACGTTATTTGTTACCTTTACAACTTTACAAGGAAAGAAAAGACTGTTTGTAAGCAACGTCACCATTTCATTGCAAGCCCTTACTGCCTTTTCTTACCTCCCCCTCTTCTTGTTTGTGAAATAATCCCGACAATAGAAAAGGCCTGTGAAGTGACGTCACTGCTAAAAGAAGGACAATTATAAAAAGGATAAAGTTGACGATCACGTGAAAAGCCTAGGCTTCAAGAAAACCTCAGAGGCTGTCGTTATGAGACAATTGAGGAGATGAAAGATGCTCCGTGTAGAGTCATTGACTCGATCACACAAGAGGATTCTATAGAACCTCCCGGAAATTGCTGGAACGGCACAAAAAGTGTATTGCAGCTGGAGGAAATGTTTTTGAGGGGGCTTGATTTTCGTATGCGTACTACAATAAAAGTGGTCATAAGGAAAAAAGTCTGGAAACTTATGAAATGCACTTCGTATCTTCTAATTTTATATATGTTTTTTAGCATATCAGATACGTAGCTGACAAGGGGACACATTAAATGACCGTCTTTTTAGATAGCGGGGTATACTCCCTGACACAGTTGCATTATTACAAGCAAATTGGTTTCTAAATAAAATATACGTCTGATAGGTGGTGAGTGTACGGATCATCTTACGTTTACTTGATTAACAAATCTACCGGTCAAGTAGAATTCTCACTGTTGATGCAATTCTCTACCTATATAAAAAACTAAGTAGGTCCAAGGATAGAAAGCTGTTGAAACATCTGGACAGGATCTTCTAGAAGCAGCATTTCTTGCTTTGACTAAGTTCATTATAGACTCCGTAGCCTAGAGAGGGATACCGTTTTCTCTTCCCGGCAACCTCTTTCCCATATATAGGGTAGGTCGTAAGTTGTTTTACAAAACTGTAGAACTATGTTTTGTGATAATATTAACATTAATTAATTATTTTATTGTCATTATATGATAATGCGATGTATAATCTCTTTTTTTTCAGAAATAAAAGATACTAATGTTTAATAATATCTGTTTAATTGAAGGAAAGATTAACCATAGAGCAACATGACAAGAGCTTGCGTTCACCATAAATATTCAAGTTCGAAAAAAAACCCCATAAAATCAAGAAAATGTTCATAAAAAAGACGATTGATAATTACCTTGGGAACTTTCAGGATCAGGCCGTCTCCACACCTGGAGAACACCTAAACTCATAAAAATGTAAGGAAAAATATCAGGCGAAACCTAAAAAGATCCATGCGACAAATGGAAAACGAAGCACAAGCATCAGCAAGAATTATGCGAAAGACTAAGTCGAAGTGATCTATAAATGTCCCCCTAAAAGCTCCAATCGCAACAGCTTCTCTCTGCACCCACAAACGCAAAGAGATTCATCAGAAGTCGACTCCTTTTAAACCGTATTAAGGAAGGCACGTTCAATAACATCATCTTCACGAATGAAAAGTTATTCTCACCTCAACAGACCTACAATCATCAAAATGATAATCCTTGAGAGAAATCGTAAAGCAATACCTTATAATGCCGGAAAGGTTATCACCACACAGAAACAACTATCAGCGATAGTCTGAAAAGTTATTTCTGAAACAGGGAAATCTCCACTTGTTTTTCTTCCCTCAAATAGGTTAAGATTAACAAAGAACGTTACATTGAGGACATTTCTGAAAGTTGCACAAACCTTAGCACAGCAGTCGTGTATAGACACAAGTATAAGTCCAGAATAAGCACAGAAGATTAGTCTTTGTAGTCAATCCTGGAGAGTGAAGCGTGCGCTACCCATTATGAAAATACTGAAGCTTTAAAGATAAAATTTAACAAATGCTGGCAGAAGATACTCTTTTTTTATTGTGCGTGGTGCTATAGATGATTCATCCAAAACACTTCGTGGTTTAGTGAAGGGTCGAAGGAAATATTTTAAATTATATTTATGCCGCGGTTTTCCCTCAGTATTTGCTAATGATTTTCTGTAATCGGGTTTTGTAATAAATTACTTTGTTGGGATATTTATGCGTTTTATTTTGTAACAGTATTTGTGCCCTACCGATATATATATATATATATATATATATATATATATATATATATATATATATATATATATATAAGTTACCTTAAGTGTGTGTGCGGAAGGGGCTCAACATAACATATTTATCAGGTTTTCATCTACAGGCTAGACGTGTAATATATAAGTGATTTTGGCATGTGCGACATTTTCCGGTTAACTTTTAACTCGTAAAGTATCTTTAAAAATGTAACATTATAAAAATAAATTTATCCTGGCAAGAGTTTGTCGACTTAGCCTATTAATTCTGCCCAAGCGCAGATATACACTCATAGATTAAAACGGTTTTTCTCTTCACGTGTCGAAATCTTAAACGGTTTCCGCTAAGTCTAAGGCACTAAATATTAAGGGTTCCGTAGTAATTAATGGGACCTTGGACACTTTTTAAAATCACTATGGAAAAATCTTTAAGTAATATATTTCAACTTATGTTATGGGACCAAGAATAAATATGACGTGAATGAGAAAATCGAATTAAGTAGGGAAACATTCAAAAGACCCTAGTCTTTAAGAATTATGTAGTTGTTATTGTGTAGGCACACATAACATGATGTCTTCTAAATGAATTTAATGGCCAATAAATTTCATTTTATTAAACCTGCATGTCGTAAACGCGGACATATCAAGCGCCGAACTGCAAATATTGAGTGAAAGAAAGCGCGCTTATTCTGCATGTCTCCATACGTTATGACCACGAACTTCCGTAAGTATTTATGCAGCTACATGCCTTTGTTATGTTGAGCATCGATAATGGAAAACTGCATTATCTCAAATATAACGAATTAGTAAAAACAATAAGGGGAAACTCCATGCATGAGTCATATAAGTAGTATATAGTGAATAGTTTAGTCGACTATTTACTGTACTATGATGTATGTACGGCATACAGATGATAGGGTACGAATCGCATTCATCTAAACTATGCTTACTAAAAAATAACATGGTTGTAAACTGAAGAAATACTACACTTGTAATTGGATGTGTGTTAATAAGATGATTCATTAAACAATAAGTTAAACCACTTTCCCTTTACAATTCTGAATTTTTTAGATGATCTTTTAATGCTGGTGTTATATTGATTAATCGGAATATTATTATTCTTTTCTGTGTTATTAGAATAACGATTTGATCGCTGTAACCTGCGGCCTACTTCGGTGTTGATAACATACTTCTTTTACTACTAAGAAAAAAAAGGGTTGGCTCTGCATTACAAGAATTCGAATAGTTTCTTTGTAAGTATGTCCGTAGATCATAAATAAAGTTCAACCATCAGGGGTCACTAAGACATGTTTAATTGTTTTCTATGGCTCAATTTTTTGAGATATCAATACTAATTGTTAATATTAGTGAGAAAAAAAAACGTAAAGCACTTTTTTCAAGCATCTTTTTTAAGTAGGAAAATAAGCATGTTGTCAACACCCGAAGAAGGTCGCATATTGCATCTACCGAAACGTTGTGCTAATAACACCTAAGATGATAATAATAGTCCGATTAATCAACATAACTCAGATACATTCTCTTTGTTTTTGTCTGCACTATATTTTCTTTGTTTTTGTCTGCACCATATTTGGCGTTAAGTTGCCGGATCGTTAATGCTGTTTTATTATTAAATAATAAGAAAATGAATAAATGAGTCGAAATACATAATTTGTACAAAACGGAATTTATTTACTGTATATTTTAATACTAAACTCTGTTAGTTACTGTTTTTTTTGTTATTAAATCAATAAACGAAATAAATCTTAGATAGTAATTTTTAAAGTAACAGGCTTGTTATATGTGTTTTTATGTTTACGTATTACGTATTAATATTGTATGTTTTACGAAAAAGAAACAAAGTATTAATACTTTAAAATTATATCGAAAATCAACAATTTTCACGGCGTAGAAGATAAGATGATAACACGAGAGACACAGCAAAGGACGTTCTATGAGTTCTATGGCACACATTTTCTGCGTGAGTATAACTAGGGATAGAGTGCAATTTCGTTTATATATATATATATATATATATATATATATATACATACATACATACATATATGTATATATATACATAAATATATGTATATACATGCATAACATAAATATATGCATATATATGTGTATATATATAAATATATGTATATATATATATACATAAATATATGTATATACATGCATAAATATATGCATATATATGTGTATATATATAAATACATGTATATAAACATATTAAATAATGTATAAAATTAAGCTTTTATCTTTTTAACACCAACGCTCTGATCAACAACTGTTTATTTCCAATTGAAATAAATGTGTCGCGCCTCGAGTAAGCAAGTTGATTTAACAAGCTTCTAGGACCAACCTGTACTTCTTTATAAAATAAAAACTTACATAAAATATATGTCCAAAGTCGCGGACAAAATGATTGGATCATTCTACTGCTTCATAATTAATCTCACAGCCGACGAAATGTATATGTTTTAAAAGCCAGATATATCCAAAGATGGACTGCTCTTCCCACATATATACAGAAGTACTGCGTTAAAACCGCATTCGAAATCTAGTAAACGACGCCGTTTTTGTACTATTCTTTTTCCAAAGCATGACAACTAAACCCTAACCAGCTACAACTATTGTAATACTTTCCCCTATTCTCTATCTGTGCTTAAACTAAACGAGTGGATTCACCAATTATTTTTATAACCACCGGCTGTGGTAAACAACTAATGAAAACCTTCCAAAGTTAGTATAAAAATTGTGAAATTTGGGATTCAATCAGTTCACCGCTAAATACGTAACGGACCGCATTTGATTCTTAGCCGCCATCTTGGTTACTGCCAAGTACAGTCAGGATCTGATCTGAACTACGTCACCATCTTTGTTATACATAATGTCACAACAATTAACAGGTTATGCGCCCATCACTCTTCCACTGCGATATTTTTTTTATTCATTATGGGGTAGTTATTTATTTGGTGTCCACCACACCAAAATGTGGCACAAGGCCGGAATGTGGGGATAGGCAAGCTCCCCTAAATGCGGGGCACTCTTGCCTCATCAAAAATTGCTTGGGAACCCCGTCGGCATTCCCGAGTAGGGGCGCCTCATGCGACAAGCAATTAACTTACTCCACTGGAAAGCCTGGTGGCAAGGTCTGGGAGGGTGACCTCCTAGGTATTACCCAGGCGGTGTACCTCAAGTGATGGACCAATTCCCGGTCCCTTACCTGTCGAGCTGAGTTTCAAGAACGGATCCTTGACGAGTACTTCTACCCTGTCTCCCTGCAGCAGAAGCCGCAAAGAGAAACACCCCATTATCCAAGATGAATTATGGGGTAGGTATTTAAATTGCTGCCCATATCAGCAATATTTGGTACAAGGCTGGGAAAGTGGGGAACAAAGCAGGCTCCCCTAAAGGAGGGACACTCCTGCAATCGCAAAAATTAAGGGAATACCGAGTGATTCCAAGCAATTTACACTCCTGATAACCCAGAAAGAAAAACCCATGACTTTTAGCAAATTCAAGGTAGCACTCAGAAGTTACGAAGAAACTGCAAAATGATCACAGAAAAAAAACGAATCTACAAATATCATGAAATTTAAAAATACACACATAAAAACACCAAAATTAAATTATACCCATGCCAGGAAAAAAAACCGCAACCTGTCCAAAAACAATTTTTCTCCTAAGAAAAGTACAAAAATTATTTGCTATAATTGTGGACGAACTAATCACAAGAGTTTACAATGTAGATACAGGACTCAAAATGGCGACTCGATTAAAAATATGGAGAGCTTTGTTAGCGAACATACATTTTTTTTCGTGTACGTTTAATGCTTCCACAAACAATAATAATATTCTTGTTGATTGTGGGGCCACGGCACATGTGATTACAAAGGAATTTGATTTTATCAATTTTGATCGCAACTTTAAGCCACAAAATCATTTTGTAGAACTAGCTGACGGGTGTCGAGTAAATTATATCGTTTTGAAAAGAGCCGATTCTAAAATATCGCTAAATAACAATAAAGATGAACTATGTTTCTGTATTCTAGAAAACGCTCTTCTAATCCCAAAATTTAAACAAAATATATTTTCTGTACAAGCTGACATTAAACAAGGTGCAAATATAAAGTTTAGCCCCAATAAATCAAAACTGGTGTACACGAATGGACCTGTATTCGACATTAAAGAAAATAGAAGACTTATTTAAATAGCATAGTCCCATCGAAAACCGCCTGCCATGATCTACAGACATGGCATGAAATTCTTGGACATTTCAATATTCCTGATATCAAAAAGTTGCCGACTGTAGTTGATCGAATGAAAATACAAACACCAAAAAACTTCTTTATTTAAGCTATGAGAGTTATTTCGAGCTGTGGAATTTACTACGCATTCAGTTTTCATAGATCAAGTGTTATGTGTTTTATGCTCACATAATTCTAATAAGTTGTAAATTTTTGTCACAAGTGAGAATATTCGGTGTATCTTTAATAGTGTGTGACTGAACCCCTTTTCCGACAATATGTTTCCACTGGTATAAAAGCTAGTATATATTTGAGAAATAACAGAATATAGAGGTGTAACGAACTAACAACAATATGAAAGCATGTAACGGGGAAACACATTATGATGATACATCTATTACTACAACATATATATATATATATATATATATATATATATACATATATATGTATATACATATATATATAAGCGAACGTGTTTGTCCGTCTGTCTGTGTACATTTTCCTTTGCAATAATTTTGTTAAGTTTCAGTCTGCAGACTCGGAATTTGATATACAGGCTACTGAGATTTGGGAAAATCTATCTGATCTGTTTTCGGCCAGGGCTTTGGCTTTTAAGGGGTTAAAGTTCAACGGTTTAACCTTTGAGAACTCTACCATACTCCTCCGACAATTTTGGGTATAAACACTTGAAATTTTAGATATAGGTTCCTTGGACATGGATCTAACTTAATAACTCATTTTCAGCCAAATAAATTTCAAGGGTCATGAAAGGGCTCAAATTAAAAAAAAATTGACCGTTTTTTTTTTTTGCTCAGCATACACCTCCAAACACCGGGGCAACACCGGACACCCATGCTAGTATATATATATATATATATATATATATATATATATATATATATATATATATATATAAAGGCAGTTTATTTGTGTGTGTATGTATGTGTGTGTGTGAGTGCCTACTTCAGAGTTTCAGAAGCGGGTTGGCATAATACTAATACCTTTTAAAATTTTCACAAAAAGGTAACTTCCATTTCTGGTGGTGTTCAAAGGTGTGTTTTATGCAGTAATTCACCGGATCACTATCGAAAATGAAAAAAAAATAGTCTATCTTTTATTATAGAGAAAAATACTTTTTGCAGCATTATATTTCGGTTTTCACCGGTGTAATGCTGGTCGGTGTAACGTAAAATATCCGTTGAAAAATTCGTTGTATCTATAAGAAAATAAAAACTATTTTTGCGATCTCAAGTGCAAATATCAGCTCATGGAATATTGTAAACAAACACTTAATGAATTCGTTTTTTTTTAGAAATAAGTCCACCGGTCAAATTATTCTTCGTAGTATATGATATCTAATAGAGGATTGATTCTATTATAATATATTCGCATTCTGCATAACTTTAGGTAATATGTTTAAGCGTCTTGTGTGGACTGACTCACTAAGTGCTGAGGGGGGTTGATATAGACAAAGGAATAGAATGTGTTTAACAATAAACAAAGGGATGGGAAGCCGTAAACAATGAATCTTTAAGTATTTTTGATTTGACAATGACAATAGAAACCCCCAGAACATATATAACAGGGAAGGGCAGCTTCTGGTACTCGGGGTGGGGGCGACTTTAGATACCGACACAAAGAGTCAGTTGACAACTAGATGCCGTTTACGGCTGATGGGAGTTGATAGCGACAATGTTTGGACAGTTTTTAGAGTTGAGTGCGAAACAGAGATAGAGTCGAACTGCGACTGCCAGACGAGCCTAGCCGTCGTAGTACGCGGTGGTTGGACTATAGTTTCACACACAGAGATTCCATCTGGTATCATCTGATATTTATATGAAGCATTGGCGTTGTGATTTTCCTTTCTTTGTTTCACAACTTATTTTATGATTTCTACTTTGTGAACCCACGTGTATTCCCATCGACATTCGCCAGGGGGAAAATGACGATCCGGCCAAAAGAGTAATAGTCGAGCGAAAATTCTACGACACACGACATTGAAAGTCAGCGATCTGCCGGGGCCATACCGTGGCTACCGAGAGTAAAGAAGGCTGATGCACATGACAGCGTGACGTCATTATCAGATTCAGTTGTAGGTATATGGTCTAGGCTATCAGCAGCAGTTTCCTCTAGTCTTCAGTTTGCTGTCTTACATGGTGTATTCTTGCGTTGTTACAAATTGCCGGGGAAATTATCCAAAAGGCATCAAAGTACATATATTTTCTTATCCTAAATTTTCTCAATTTGGATACGTGCCATTAGAAGGAAAAATTTTATTCCAACCAAATATAGTAAAGTAAATAATGTTATTTGTTAATAATTAAACGTGTATTTAATTAGAACTGTATTCAAGTACTTTCATAACGTTTGATAACATTGTTAATATAAATTAAAGTACTTTCATAACGTTTGATACTATTGCTAATATAAATTACAGAAACGATACTATTTATTACTAATACAACAAATATTATGTTGATAACTTTAACTCTTTATTTTCTTATAAAGCTAAAATGTCTATCACCAAGGTTGAAAATTTAATTTAATTTTGTTTTAGGTTTTAAAATTATAAACAAATAATTTTTACATTAGACTAATTGTAAAAATGTTTTTTTAATAAGACATAACACGTTTTATTGAGTATGTCAAAATATTTGAAAGTTCTATATTTTTTCTAAAGTCGGTTTTAAAATTATTCACCACGTGTCTATTAATGAAATTAGCCGTGACTGAGCGGTATATATTAAAATTGATTGTTTCTTTTTAGAATTATAAACAAATAATTTTTACATGAGAATATTTGCAAAAATATTTTTTTTAATTTATTTACTTGCCTCCCCACGAGGGCACAGTTAGACACAGAGTCGGTTTTTAATGTGGGAAAATTTAGCGCCCAAAAGGGGGCACACTGGATAGGAACAAGAATAAAATAAAAACTTGTCTCGGTCATGAAGGATTTCTCCTCCACTGACTGAGGACAGAACAAATGAAGTCTAGCATCAGAACAGATACTACACTGTGATTATTATTATTCTAAATGTTTGTTTACTTTCTTTTCTTAGATTTTAGCAATAGTATGAATGTTTTCTTACTGTATGTTTACTTTAATTATGTTTTTAGGAATGTGAATCATTTTCGGCCTGAGGATGTGATAAAGGAGAAGTAAAGATTCGATGATAAAACGTTGTGAAATAAACACGTAAGATGAGAACATTAGGCTGAATAATCTCTAAGGTTCCAAAAAATTACATTCAACTCATGTGATTTTTCTATAAATTAAATCAAAAAGATATTTGTTCACTAGTAAATTTGATTGTTTGTTTGTATTTAAATTATTTGTTTTATCATTTGTTTTCATTCTTAAAATTATTTTTCGTTTGTTTTCACTTTTAAAATTATTCATCGTTTGTGTTTAATGTTTTTTAATTGTTTGTTCCCTAAATTCATAATTCAGTTTTATCAGTATTAAATTGTATATTGTTTATACATTACTTAATTTTACATATATAATATTTATATTTTATATTGAATAAAGTTCAGTTTCAGTATTAATCGAGCTGTGTTCCTTTTTCTTTTTAAAAATCTTTTATTGTTCTTTTTTCAATGGCCGTTATATAGTACTGGCACTTTCAGAAATCTCACCTACATTGCCTGCATGGATTTTTCAGTTAACAGGCCTTCTTCTTACTCTCGGTGGCCGTGGCCATACACGTCTGGTCACAATTGTATGACTCTGCACCACTGGGCGTTCAGTCAGTGTATATATATATATATTTTATATACGTTTTATTTTTTTTTACCGTATCTTTCTGTTAAGTTACATTATTGTTTCAGATAACCGGTGAGGTAGCTGAAACAATAATGTAACTTAACAGAAACATAAAGTAATAAAAAATAAAACGCATATTTGCTCTACAACAGTATTGAGCACTTTCTTCAGTTTTTATTAATTACCATTTCCACTAAATATATATATATATATATATATATATATATATATATATATATATATATATATATATATTCCCGTGTACGTATATTTTTCAGTATTTTTTAAATTTCTCCAGTTTTTATTAATTACCATTTCCACTATATATATATATATATATATATATATATATATATATATATATATATATATTCCCGTGTACGTATATTTATCAGTATTTTTTACATTTATATTTGTTTTTATATGCCTATGTCGTGTGATAAAATACGGGTATCTTATACGAGTACACAAAATATACCTGTTTATCTAGTCAACCACACGCAAGCTAGAAATAATTTCAGTTTAACTCAATCTGTTATAATCTGTATTGGATTACATTCTATAAATTACCTGCATTAACAAGGATTTAAGGAAACTAGAAGAAATCTCTGTCATAATACATTGCTTTTTCGTTTTACGTTACGGCAAGTGAATATGCTGTTTATATAAGTCGGTAAATGTCTAATAGTTTAAGCAAATGAATAAATGTCTAATAGTTTAAGCAAATGAATAAATGTCTAATAGTTTAAGCAAATTAATAAATGCCTAATAGTTTAAGCAAATTAATTAATGCTTAATAGTTTAAGCAACTTAATACGTTCCAATACTTACAGCTCATGATATCAATTCTTTATGTTGTCTCAATATATCAGGTGTGATTGTAGCGCATATATTAGCACTAATAATTTCCCGGATGTAATATACACTGCATTTCACTTACTGGCATTTATTGACTTGTAAAGAAGGAATCGTCATGGGGATGAACATTTATCGAAATCGAAGCTGATGTAGACATAATTAATGTAAAAAAGCGTTGAATGTTTAATTGCTCGTTCGGCAAAAGTTCTGCATCGTTTCAAGTAAGGAAATTCATTGAGACAAAAATGCAATTATTTGACCTTGTTTCTACCATTGAAGAATTGAAGATTCATTAAGTGCCAGTTCATCGAGTGAAAATATTCACTATTTTATTCTGAACTAAGATTTTCGTTATAATTGAAAGGAAACAATAAATAAAATCTCACTAGAATTCTAAGGAGTCACACTTCATTTCCTACGCAATTAAGAATAGCTTTTAAATGAAATATTTTAAAATTAAATGATAGAAAATTTCACTCTATAATTAATCATGATATAAAATGCTTTTTTGATGCATAACCAATTATCTTTTATTGTTGACATTTCATAAAATACTAGTAAGGGGGCCCGAATTTGCCCGGTCGTAAAATAGAATTAAATATATATCTAATTCATTCAGTATTTTTTTCTTTATTATTACAGAACAAATATCTATTGAATATCATTTTGTACATAATATATATTACTGGTTTCAAATAATATAAAATTATTAGTTTTAACAGGAACTAAAATAAGACCCAAACGATTTAGCTTTTTATCCGCGTTCACTACGAATAGATAAGAAAGATTTTGGCTTTAACTAATTGTAATTAAGTTAAGAAGATAAAGCGTGAAGTTTCATAGGAACTTTATTAAATTATCAATTAAATAAAAGGTAACAGAAAAAGAAATAAGGAAGAGATCACTTTAGGCCATATCATTTTGAAGCTGTATTTCTCGCTAAAAGAGAAAAAAAAGCCGGGATTGCACAAAGTAAATGTAAAAAGCCAACCTCGCCTTCAGAAAATATTCAGATGAGACATATAGTTGGTTAGATGAGAATTGGATATGAAAAAATTATAGGGGACGGCACGATGGCCGTAAAATAGAAAGAGGACAGAAAAAGAAAATAATGATAAAAATATATAAATATATATAAAAAAATGAAATCTAAGAATATATTTACATTTATAAAAAAATATTAAAGATTAGTTACAAAGTTGCTTTATTTAAATTGAAAAAAAATTCAAAATTTCAGATAACTTACAATTAAGTTCTGAAAAAAAATGAACGATATAAAAGATAAATAAATCAGGAGAATTAAGTAAAAAGACATAAGAAAAGCATACGATAATGCCAAAGAAAAATAAGAAAGTTAAACAAGTAAACAAAATGAAGTTCTTTCAGAGGTAAATCAGATATGAATGTACGGAAGCTATCCCAGTCAGCCATAGAGTATCGGTATACAGTACGGTGGAGGGCTACGTCTGGGGACTTCTTACATTTTCTTAGAACTGCAAGCCTGTGGAACTCTATTCCGTATGCCTGCTTCCCACCGGACTACAACTTGGATGTGTTCAAGTCCAACGTTAACAAATTCCTAATGAACCGCCCCCTTAAGTAAACACTTCATCAAATCTCCACACTAACGTACTGTACTTGCAATAACCCTTATCCCTGAGTGGCTTCCGGGCCTTGATAAGTGGTGATCACTGTGTAAAAAAAAAGTAGACTACCGGAAATTATGTCTTTTACAAGATTTAAATTAGATTAAAGTTTATATCTAGTTTATTGCGCATGCACACGCGCACACACAAATATAGACATATATATATATGTGTGTGTGTTTGTGTGTTTGTGTGTGTATCACTATGTACATATACACATATATACATACACACACATACACACACACATATATATATATATATATATATATATACAGATGTACGTATATGTGTGCTTGTCCTTGTGTATGTCTGTATGTGCATGTGAATTCCATGAGGAGATATTTGTTATAAGAGGAAGTTATTATAAAATCTCAGTCTAAAACAAATTGAAACCTAAAAAAAGGTTTATCTAGGAAATAGGAATAGAAAAATATAGAAAGCTTCCTCCGCATGCTTCGTCGTTCATATAAGGTTTCAGCTTTTATAATCTCAAGCCCTGTAAGGTTTCAGACTTAAGAATAATAGACGTACTCGCGTACCAAATACTTACAAAAACACACTTCTCTTAAATGTCGATATGATATCTAGACAAGTAAGACTAAAAATCTTAAACGAAGACAGTTGCTCACATGTAGCAAATGCATTTATATTTGATGTGAACAGCATCGTCACGAATTAAGGAAAATTATCGGTTCATTTGTGTATGAACGGCAAGGCAAATTTATTTCTGAAAGTAACAAACTGAGAAAAATGCGATTTCAATGGTATCCTACAGAAACCGGACGTCTCCTTACACCGCTGAAATTCGGATTGGCATCTGAAAAGCTGAAGTATTAAAATCATATTGTATACCGTTTGAGAGTTAAGAAACTAAACCAGGATGCATATTTATACTCATGACTTGTTGATATTAAACTTATACTGTATTCTTTAATTTTGTATCTATTTTTATTTAATACATGTTTGCAAATATATAAAGACAAGTATAATATGTTACACCATCATTTAGGCAATATTTTGCCGATTTATACCCATAAAAGTTCATTTATTATTGAGACTTTATATAATCTTATGCATGATCGTATAAGATGTATATCCTAAACCAGTTCACTTTAATGTTGCCATATTATGTATGCGTATTACGTATATATATATATATATATATATATATATATATATATATATATATATATATATATATATATATATATATATATATATATATAGATGCATAACAATGTTTTTGTACAAAGTTATCTACATATTCCATGAAAATACTTCTCGGCTTTGATTACTGTTGATCCAATATGTGCTATAGTAAATTTGATGATTTTTTTATAAATATATCCATGCTTTAAAAGTAAATATAAAATACTAATATCACTTTGGATCACGCTATACAATTTCAACGTTATAGCCTATTCCTGATCTATTAGCATTTTCTTAACTGCATCTTAATCTCTCTTTTAAATTTAGCAGTTACTAAATTAAATGACTGCTATTCATTCTTTGTATTCAACGTTTTTCGTATTGTTTTATGCATATTCCAATGCATATATATTATAACATTTCATTTAAAAACATAAAGTGTATTTATATTAATAGGCATTGAATCAACATATTAACATAGCCGAATATATAATTATTGACTAAGATATTGCTTAAAATTCTGCTCAGTGCTGAAATAAAATTACTTTCCGGAGCAACGCCGTATCGTCTGATGTTGTCTTATAAAGTTGTATTCCTTTATGTGTATTTGTTTGTCCACAATTTGGTCAATATGTACAAAAAGTACTCTTTTTCACAATAATGTTCTCCCACCAAACTTTCACAAGAAAAAACTCGTTTAGCTAAAAACAATATCAATAATTCCTCCACCCTATATCTGTGCCTAAACCTAAACGTAGATTCCATGAACAAAGCTTCTTTCTTAGAAATGCACGCCTGTGGAACTGTCTTCTGTTTTCCTGCTTTCCAGCTGACTACAATCTGATTGTCTTCAAGTCCAACGTAAACATGTTCTTAATAAGCCGTTCAACTTAATTTAACCAATTTACCAAATTTTCATTACTAAGGGTTACTATATTGTCCAATTGACACTCTTAACCCTTATCTTCGAGTCGTCTCTGGGCCTTGATAAGTGCTGATGCTAATGTAAACAAAGAAAGAAATTCTGATATTTCAAATAACATTACGTTATAATACCTTTACTTTGATATCATTTTAAGAGCCTTTATTCGCTCTATATAATCGTTACAATAACAATCGTTTAAAACAAAAATGTTTTATAATTTTAGAGACAAAAATAAATGAGTTTTATGCTTCCATGAATTCAAAGAAATCGGGGAAATCGTAAAAATAATTAAGATATTCGGTGTATCTTAAATTATATGTTGCTAACCCTATCGCCTGCCAATATGTTTCAACTTGGAAACGGTACATACGTACTACTAGTTTATTAATAATGTTTAAATTTCAAATAAAATGTTAATACTTTTTTCGTCAAAATATGCTTTTTAGAACCATTATACGAGATTGTGCAAAGCCATTAATAATTTATGATTGAATAATCTTACATTTCAGTGTTCGTTTCCAATCAGTAAGGGCTGAAGGCACATTTGAATAAATGTACAGAATATGAAAAATAAAAACGTTCTTTACTTAAAAGCTGTTTCACCAATGAACATTATTTCATTCTTGATAAAAGATGAAAAGCAAAAAAAAAAAAAAAAAAAAAAAAAAACGAAATATTAATCGATACTTGAGTGAGAACATCACGATGTAATGTAATAAAGCTAAACTTACTTTATTTCATGTATCTGCGTCTATCAAAAGTAAATAATACCTTCGTGTATCAGGAAAAAAGAACATAATAATTCTCCATCCATCCTGAAATGCACCCAAGTTGAATTATTATTAATCATTACTGAGAATGGAAATAATCGGATGTTTTAAATCTTTTATTATTTTAAAGTTTTTTTTGCAATTGTTAAAGATAAGCAGATTAGAATTACTAGCATTAAATGTTACCATCCATTTACGACCATATTTCACTACAGTCTGAGAGTCATTGTTTTAAGGATTCTGCAATTGTCTTAGATATGTGCACATTTGATCTTTCTTGGTGCATGTTAACGTTGTATTATAATCAAATATATCCATCTATTATCAAGAAGGTCGTTAATGAATATCAGCGATAATAGTGGTCTAAGGATCGACCCCTAAGCACCTCTTGCGTTAATTGCTGTTTTGATGCACACACATCAACGACAACCTTATTATCCTATTGTCTTATAAGGATCTAATTATGTTTTGTATTCTTGCCCTTATACCGTATGATAAGTTTCGTTTTTATTGCAATTTTACCCTAAGCAAGGCACGATGCAACTTTGATGTAGGTAGCTACTATCTGGGAGATAAGTCGCAGGGATACTATGACGCGAGTTGAGGAGCAAGCATTACACTTGTATTCCTGCAAGTAAGTAGAGACAGGGAAGCAGGAACCCAACAGAAAATTCAAAAGTTCAGTATTTCTGGGGCAATTAACTATTAACGTAGTATGTTTTCTGGCATCTGGGGACCTTAACTCTGTAAGCGTGAGATTTTGCTGCTTTTCGCGTTTGTAAGTGGTATTTACATCGAGGGGGGTACAATGGCTTTAGTTCGTCGGAGAAGATACCATTAAAATACTTGTAAAACAGGCAGAGGGATGATACATTACGTCGATGGGACAGTGGCTGAGAGTTCTGGACCTATAAGGTTGGAAACTCTCTTCTAAACCCTGTCCTGAAGCGAGAGACTGGTAGCAGATACGCCAGCCCAGATGTGACAACGATATTCATACATGTGCGAATAGTGGCTTTGTAGAGGTACATGATACTTTCAGGAGTAAGTAACTTTCTAACATGGTAGAGAAATCCCAATTCATCGCATCAGCCGCGGAAATGCCCTTGATGAATCTGTTCCAGTTACTGTTAATTTTGAACGTTAAGCTGAGGAGTTTTACCGAAATACTTTCAGGTAATGCAGCCTCAGCTATCGGTTATTTAGAAGGTTTCCCGTAATTATTAAACGAAAGAAAACTTAATTTAGGCAGCATTGATTTCACGTTTTTATCTAGTATTCTCGTCATTGCCTTAGATATGTGTTTATTCATCTTCCCATCGTGCCTACTATAGAGCGTGGTGTCTTCTACAAAAAAAAACATCTCAGAGACTGTATATCAGTGAAGTAATTTATGAATATCGGGAATAATAAAGGACCAAGTATCAACCCGTGCTAGACACTCGCATTTATATCAAATTGTTTTGAGGTATGTCCATTGTGGGCAACCTACATTCTTCCCTTACTTAGAAAGACTTTATTTATATTAAGTATGCGTCTAGTAATACCATATAATCTGATCTCCCTGAGAAGATAATCATGCCAAATCCTGTCAAAAGCCTCAGATATATCTGGGGCTAGTGCTCTCCATTTCTCTGCTTTATTAACTGCATGGTAAATACTTCATAGATTACAGTAAGGATATTTGCAGTAGAACGAGCTTGCCTAAATCCATATTATTGTGTGTACAGAAGTTTAGCAGCTGCAAGGTGATGGACTAGAGCTTGATTGATTATGGACTCAAATATTTTGGGGAAAATAAAGAGGAAGATAATAGGGCGATAATTTAATGTGTCAGTTATTTCTCCCGAATTCTTGTAAACTTGTACCACAGAAGCAGTTTTCTAGCAGCTAGGAAAGCAATATTCGTTAAGTTATTTGTTGAACGGTTAAGAGAATAGTGAAGCAACCTCAGTGGATAATTTTCTTAATAGTACAGCCGGGCTCAGATCAGGTCAGCTTGTTTTTGAAGTGTTGAAGCTTTTAATGATATCATGCATTCGAGAGTAGGCGATTTTCAGATCAACTAATCTGATTTATTTCTGCAAAGGAAAATCAGGGAGGAAGTGGTTTGCTGGGTGCGATGTAGAGTTTGTAGGCCAACCGACTAGAAAACATGTAAGCTTTCTCGGTTGCAAGTTAATGAGTAGTTAGGGGAATTGTTGACTGACCATTACTTGCTACACTGTTATAGATTTTCCAGAAATCACACGTACCTAATTTCTTTGCTTCAATGCGTTTTCTGCTGGTTTGGTATATTCTTTCTTAGCTGTCGCCATTTCTTTCTTTACAATTACTTTTGTTTGTTCGTAATGGATTTATGTCGGTATGCATGCAGCTTTTCATCAATAGCAATTGCGCAAGTAGAAGGACACCATTGGGGAGAATAAGTTTTGCTATCGAACTTCCGTGTGAGAACATGTGCTTCAATTGCTACTTTGAACATTTGGTGGTCTCCTTTACACACTGTTCTGCAGGAAGAGGAATATTTTCCCATGGGTCATCTCTGATAAGATTCCTTATAGCTTCCCAGTTAGCTTTTTTTATAGTACCGTGTCGTTTTGAGTAATGCCACTTCAGCTTTGGGTTAAGTGTTAAGGGTTATTTCTGCCATTTTCACAGCGTGATCAGCATTTCCGAGAGGGCTATGCGCACTCATTAAAAAATCATCGGAAACTGTGGTCAGAAATAGACCTAAAAGTGGAGCTATTTTATCTTGTAGATCAGGGAGACGAGACTGTAATGTTACTGTCTGTGATAGAAAAAGAGATACAGAGAAGCTATAAGTTTTGCTAGCAGCTGCACCTGTGCAAGTTGAGATGCCAAGCCAATTATGTGATGGGTTTTATAGTCACCAAATACATGTACTTGTGCACTAGTATGAAGAGAAAATTATGTATCTATGCTGTCAGAGACTTAGTTGATTAAGATGCAATCCTCGGTCAGGAGCGGCCGGTACAGAAAATATAATTAGCTAACTCTATATTGCAGATTAAGGCTAAAGCACAGTAAGGCTTGGTCGTCTAATTCTAGACTTGATTCGCTATTCAAGAAAATGGGTTTCGAATATGAACTCTAACTCTATGCATATGTCTGCCTGAGTCCTTACGGCAAAGTAAAGTACGGCTGGCATGTTAAATTGGTAAGAGATGTGATAAGAGCGTAAGTAAGTTTAAATTAGCGCCAAGATATACGGAGAAAGAAGATAAATAATTTAACATCATGGAAATTATTTCTAAGCCCGCGGATATTCGTGAATACAAGCATCAACGACGAAGCGAGTTGGTTCTGTTAAA
>NC_136506.1:2744166-2849166 GCF_053919585.1 Euprymna scolopes
GTCAGGTGGTAACTGTTAGGAATTCTGAATCTCCTGACTGCATCCACTGCACGGTGAAATGTAAGAAAATAGAAATTAATCCATATTTCAATATAGAACAGAGTAACTTTCACTTGTTTGGTAACCCCTGCTTACTTTATTCTGTACATTAATGCTCACATCCATGGTAAATGTTTCTGACAAAAAGGAATATTTGTGTCTTTTGTGTTGAAATCTATTCGTTTAACACTTATCGTTTACTAGTTTTTGAATGCAAAGTAATATTCTGATGTTTTAAAATCTTTACACAAGGTGGTTTCACGCCTTGTCTGGGGCAATTTCCATAATAAATAATATAGAGAATATGAATTTTGATAGCAACCACTATTCGAATATATCGACTAGAGAACTTTTTTCTGATATTAATATTTTTCGTTTTTTGCAGATTTTCGCCGTCTCATACACATGTTTTGGTATTTCCACATAATCTCCAGATTCACAACAAACATCGCTTATAAAGGATGATATAACAGATGTCATATATATGTGTGTGTGTATCTCTACGTTAACGCACTATATGCATATTAATATGTGTATACGCCCGTTGTAAACCATGCTTCCTTACTTCAGGGAAGAAATTTAGCTGGGTATTGCAATGAATAACTAAATTACACCGAGTAAAATGAATTAATTCAAAACGAATCATTTTCAATTAGGACATTATTAAAATATGACTAATTACTTTTTAAAATTATTCGTCGTTTCAATCCGTACATTGTTGGTTTAGTTAATATGAATACTATAAATGTGGCTCCAGACATCCCTTTCCTCGGGATAAAGAAATTTATCAAATTAAAACTGTGTGCGAATTGAAGATTTTCGTGAAGTTTTCTAATACAAGTAAAAGATCTTTGGAATTGCGTGTATATTTACGTTTATAGGAATATGCATGCTAACTTATGTTTTTTTCATATACATGCGTTAAAAATGTGCGTAAATTTCGATTAGTTTTAAGTATGTTCTTTTGTCGAAATATATTATCTGTGTTCAAATAAATACACAGTTATTAACAATTGTGTTTGAAAATATAATACATTTTCATGCCAATATATGGAAAGTTGATGTGAGTTCTTTAATTGCAAGCAGAGTTAAGCAAAATTATAACTGAACAAAATAATGGATGAAGCAAAACTAAACGAACATTTTATTTAATGTCAAATTGGATTTTTTAATATATAAATTTCTATTACAATTTAGAATGCTCCAACTTTTCTTTAGTGGAAATTAAATAATGAACAAACGAGTAACTTTCTATCTATCTGTCTTTATATCTGTGTTTGTATCTTTTTATCTATCTTAGCATCTCTATCTCGCTCTCTCACTCTCTCTAGATCTCTCACTTTCTCGTTCTCGCTTTCTCTTTCTCTATATATTTATAAGTAATATTTTTTTTGTTTAAGGTATTCTGTCGAAAAAAAAATTTTACATGTAAATTTTTATTTATAGTGTCATTTATGCTTCGTGTGTCAAGCTCCACTTTCTATTGTCGTCAGAAATCAAGGTTGTATCATCTGGGAAACGCTTTTCCTTCAAAAACAACTTAATGACTGGGAAGAGGTGAAAGTCAGAGGGTGCAATGTCAGAAGGGTAGGGAGGATGGTGGACGATTCCATAACCACAGTCCTGTGCTTCTGATCTGGCGACATACGAGTTGGGGACCGGAGCGTTGTCCTGCAGGAGGACGGTAACTTTGCTGATCTTGTCCCGCCTGTTGATTTTGATAGCTTCCCTTAATTTCCTCAAAAGTGAAGCATAATATGCTCCTATAATTGTGGTACCCTTTGCCATGAAATCTGTCATCACTTCTCCGTCCTGGTCCCAGAAGACTGCGAGCATGCCCTTGCCAGCGGAGGGCTGCACCCTTGCCTTCTTTAGTAGTTAGTCCAAGTACTTCCACTGCATTGACTGGGTTTTGGTCTCTGGATCATAGTGATGGACCCAGGTGTCATCGTGTGTAATCAGTCTTTTGAAAAACTTTAACGCATTTTCTTGGCACATCAAATTCATCCTTGAGCATTCGACGCGTTCTCGCTTCTGGAATGTTGTGAGCAACCTGGGAATTCATCTGGCAGGCACCTTATGCATATGCAAATGGTCATGAATGATAGTTTACACAGATCCTGTACTAATCTTGACATCTTGAGCTATTTGCGAATAGTAATGCGCCGATCTTCCAAAAGAGCAGCCTCAACTTGACGGATAGATGCTTCATCAATGGCAGAAGGGGGGCGACCAGGTGTAGGAGCTGTTTACATAGACTTCCGACCATGTTTGAATTCACGATGCCAACATTTTACAAAGTCATATGATGAGGCATTATCACCATCCGTTACTTTCATGTCATCAAAAGTCTCCTGTGGTGTGCGTCCTTTCACATACAAAAACTGGATCACTGCTCGACATTCAACAGGCGCCATTTCACACCTGACTTAGTTCAAACACCTGTAAAATAGAAACCACAATTAGTTTAGAGCTGTAATTTGCCACATAATATGTAGAGATATACATCATTGCACATGCAAAATTTCAGCTAAATCAGAAAACTGGAAGTGGGTCAGGGGCATTACTTAGTGCACGTCCCTCGTATATATATATATATATATATATTATCGTAAACAAACAACTACCGGCTTCTAAACACGTTCGGACTCTGTTTTTTCCCACAAACCAAAAGTTTAAGACATGACGATTTATTCTGAAGCAAGTCTGGATGACGAGCTTGAAGTTCTTACTACGACTCTTGCAACACTGGCTTCCCCTTGGATATTGTTGATTTTTCCATTAATAAGAACTTTTCCACCTTTTACATACGTACAGAAATTCTAGTTAAAAGATGTCCTGTGTACCTTACTCTGCCTTGCTTTAGTTATATCAGCTAAGCAAATCTCTCGATGTGTACAACGGCGTTATTTTGCACCAAACTAACCTGTTGTTTTTTTTTCAACCTGGTCAATGTAGTCGACTATTTGAAAAGATGATCTCCATAATCATAATAATTCTATCATTTATTTATTCAAATATTCAGCAATATTTCCGGCGGGCATCACAAAGATGAGATTTTCGTATAAAAAAAACACGTAACATCAAAGATTCATTATGCAAAATTTTCGCCTTCGGATGTTCTGAGTAATACATATGGTTCTTTGATTAGTGGTCACCTTATAAATAACCACACGTGTGTCAATGGTGACAGATTTACGATCTTGAGTAAGTCGTACTCACCCTTTCATCTAAAAATTCTATATACCATTTTTATTAAGTCCTTGAGGCCTTCTCTTTGTCACCAAAAAGAAAATCTCTGAGGACTTTATTTGATTTCTATGTTTTTTTTTTCTTTCCCAGTATTTTTCTTTGTTTGTTATTTTTTCTCCACCTTGCCATATCAATGGCACTTTTTTTACTGTCGTTATTCATCTCGATTAAGCTCTGTTGAGCGAGGAACAACACCTGGTTAGCTAGCTCTATTTTAATTTTGGAATTTTTTTAATCATCATGTTAATTGGACTATATTTAGCCACAACTCAATTTGTACGCCCAAAATGATTCTCAAATTCTTGTGGTAGCAGACACCCCCCTCCTAAAAAATTGCTTGTTATTTTTGTTGTTGGTCAAATTTAAAATTACTATGGTTTTACCGCAAAAATAGCATAATCAGTTGTTTTATGTTTTAATAAGTGTAATAATATGATCCAAGGTCGCTCGCCACAGCTTTCTGTCTGTTTGTAACACTATGTAAGTGTAATTTAATATAATCATCCTAACTTTTTATCATGTAAAAGAAGAAGAGTAAAATAAACTGCTCATTATTTTTGCAAATATTTTACAACATACAAACATCGTTTCTATATAGTAATGTTTTTGAAGTCGTAAACATACACATGTTGAAGAAATCTAGAAAAAAATAATAATGATATTATCCTGTAATTTTTTTATATTTATTCATGATTAAATAAACATGTTTAGTAGCTCATCTGTGCTACCGTCATCTCAGATGCATATGATGTCAGCAGGCTTCACGCTAATTTTTATAATAGTGACTAAGCACCCTCTCCCCACATGAAGGTTAAAATGGCTTTTTAAATATAAACAATAGTATTTCAGCACGGTACAAAAATACATGAGGACTCAAAATTGTACTTTGTATTGTTAAACGCTTTTAATATAAAAACAAACATGTACTCATTGTCAAACTTCGGTACTTCTGGAGTTTGATATCGTTTTTTTCCAATGATTCTCGGTGGACAAAGAAGAAAAAAGTAAAAGAAAAATTTAAAAAGGAAAACTAAAAGAAAGTGCAGATTATCATTGTGGCAACGTGTAATAAGAACCGTTAACATCCTCATGTGAAAAACGGCTATCTGAATAAAAAAAAACCCTCAACCTCGAAAGCCGGTCTTGACACAGGGAGGTGTTTTTTTCGAAAGTCGTTCTTAATATTATAAGGTGTGGTGTGTTCATACTATAAATGTACGCAGTGTAGAATGGTGTAATAAAAGTAGATGGTAAACTGAGGGTCAAATTTTAGCTACTCCCTCTTTGTTTAGGGCAGCTCGTAAGAAAAATACATGAATAACTTTGCATACACAAAAAAGAAAAACTAGAATAATACGAGAGAGAGAGACAGATAGAGAGAGAGAGAGAGAGAGAGAGAGAGGGAGAGGGAAGGAAGAGTTTCGCATTGGTCTGGGTAATAAGCCCGACAAGATAGATGCAGATAAATTGTAAGGAAAATTCCTAACATTATTTCTCAAGTTCTTTTCCAAGAATTGTAAGGATTATAGAAAAAATGCATTTTTGGGAGTAACAATTATTTTCTATTAACGTACAACTTAATTTATATATATATATATATATATATATATATATATATATATATATATATATAAAAATCATTACAAACATTGATATTGTAATTTCTTTTAATGCGTAACAGTATATATATATAAATCATTACAAATATTAATATTGTAATTTCTTTTAATGCGTAACAGTATATATATATATATATATATATACATACATGCATATATATATACATACATATATATATATATATATATATATATATATATATATATATATATATATATCATTGCAAATATTAAAGACCGGACTAATTTAATTTGTTCGTTAATGAAAACAATCTATTATTTTTCGATTTTATAAAAAGTTTTCTGCTTCACTTTTTAATTGTTAAGCACATTGTCATCACTTTTTCATTTGTGAGTCAGTCTAGACGTATGCCTGAGATATTTTGGAGCTTAAGCCAGGTGTCCAGTCGGGCTTGATTCAACATTTACGAAAATTAATTAAAGAGTAATATTGTTTTATATGATTACAAAATTAGAAGTTTCTCAGATGCTTGAAAATATAGTAAGTGATAAGTCTGGAGAATATGGCAAATCAAGCAGAGTTTCATAGGTCATTCCTTCAGTTTCTTCAAGGACCATTTAGCGACGTGCGGTCAGGCATTATCGTGGAGAAGAATCGAGCCTTTTTTTTTGTTTCTTAACGCTGAGTGTGGTTGTTGATGTTTCTGGTACATTTCATCCATTTATTGACAGTGCTTTTCCACCGTAATGGTTTTCCTGCATTAAAAACACTGTAATGGATGAGCCCGATCACAGATCACAAAACAGTCAACAAGACTTCTTTTAGTGCAACTCTCGCTTCGAGAAGTGTTGCGGAACTTTCACGGCATCTAACTAAAGAGCTGAGCATCGCCGGTTGTCGTAAATAACAAACCTTTCATCGCAAATCACAAACCGGTCAAGGAGCAGATTGTTCTTGTTGCGTAAAATAACGACATTTTTTTTTGGTTGACGTTCAATTCGTGATACACCCACTCATTAAGGATATTTGTTTCCCCAATCTCTGTCACTTGTTGTAAATCGTTGTATACGTTACGTCAAATTCAGAAACTTGTTCTGCAAACATTATGCGTGAATTAGATTTTAATTGATCGTTGTCAACATCTGATGACCAACGACTGCGCGAATCTTGTTCAAGACTTTCGTTGTGCCACGAAATTTCTTAAACTACCATTGTGATGTTCGTTCAGTAGTGGATCATGGGCCAAACATTCTGTTGAGATCTGTTTCAGCAGCTTTTCAGCCTAGCTGTAATTGAAATAAAAAAATGTATATTTGCTTTTTTTATTATCTTGTATTCATTGCTCTAAAAAGGAAACCTAATTCTTTTCTAACGATTTTAATTAAAACAAATATATAGAGCTGAGAAAGTGTTTTAAATAGTATATGCTAGAACATCTTATTATCCGGGTGAGGGAATCGAAAGAGAAAAGAAAAACTTTGCTATAGACGGCTTATATATGTATACATATATATATATATATATATATATATATATATATATATATATATATATATATATATATATAGTTGTGTGTGTCTGTGTGTTTTTGTGTGCGAGTGAGTGTGTATGTGTGTCTATGTTTTCCTTCGCGCCGCAATCATCTTTTTGAACCCAATCTATTGATAAAACTTACTTCTAAACCTAATTCTTTTCTAACGATATTAATTAAAACAAGTATATAGAGCTGAGAATGTTTTTTAAATAGTATATGCTAGAACATCTTACTATCCGGGTGAGGGAATCGAAAGAGAAGAGAAAACCTTTGCTATAGACGGCTTATATATATATATATATATATATATATATATATATATATATATATATATATATATATAGTTGTGTGTGTGTTTGTGTGTTTGTGTGTGCGAGTGAGTGTGTATGTGTGTCTATGTTTTCCTTCGCGCCGCAATCATCTTTTTGAACCCAATCTATTGATAAAACTTACTTCTATACTGATTGTTCAGCTTAAATAAAATGTAATTTAAACATTAATATAGTTACAGAAAACGGATTGCTGACGTATACGTAGGGGGATGAAGAAAGGTACAAAAAGTAGACATTAAACCGATTGTGTTAACATTCCCAAGAGTGAAAGTTATAACAAAATGTTCAACGTTATTTAATCGAGGTTTTGTTCATTTCTCAGAATATAATCAGAAAATTACTTAACATCGACGCAATTTGTTAAATTTAAGATAAAATAAATACAATAGAATCTGGATAAAAGAAACTGTGATTCGAATTGCAAGTGAACGAAATAACATATTCCGAGCAAGCATAAATCAATATCAATAAGTCTTTTTCAATGGCAGACATAAAACATCAAAGTGGAACCAAAACCTCGACACAAAAGAAAACAAACATTAGTTTAAGTCGCCATTTTCAAACTATATGTTATCGATGACAATACTAATATCGATTAGATCATGTGAAAGATGCAAAAATATTAATAATACATGTGAAATACCCAAAACGGTTTTAGAACATAACAAAATGATTCTCATAAAAAAAAAATGATTCTCATAAAAAAATGATGCAAAATATCAATAAATAAGAACCATTGATATATCTGGCGTTTGACAAATCATATATATTTTGTCCTTTTCCTATATTTGATTATTTTTCTGTACTCATTGATTAGATTCGACGTGCCTACATAGGTTCTCAGACGTTTTTCGTGTGGACACTTTTATTCAGACTACACACGCGAAACTATAGTTCCCACTTCTAGCTGCACTGCACTTGTTATACCATTGCAACGATTTCTGGAAGACGGCATGGACATCTTCCAGGCATAGCGTGTCAATGACCGTTGTCACAGCCTCTTTCGTCTCCTCAATTGTCGCATAACTACACCCTCTAATGTTATCCTTGAACTTAGAAAATTGCGAAAACTCACAGAGAGCAAGGGTTGACTTATAAGGGAGGAAAGTAACGGTATTAATGACCATTTTGGTCGAGGATGAAGTTGTGGACTGGTACATCTTCCTGATAGAAATGTCACTGGCCTGATTAGAAAAGGTCTGGTTCTTCAGACGCTATCTTTATCGGAACACTCATCTCAACCTAGTATTCCCAGTGACTCTGTATGCAGTAGAAAACTGTCAAAAAAGGGGATTATCGTATGCTCCTGTGTGAAGTTTCTGTGTCTGTCCGTCTTGTGTCTGGGAGATCCAGCATTCATCCACTAGGAACTCTTGTTCTCCGGGTCATAACAGTAGATCCAGCTTTCATCGCAGGTCACCAGAGCATAAAAAATTGCGGGTTCTGGATTGATCTACTAGACCATCTCCCTGCTGTCATGAAAACATCTTTCTTTCTGATCTTCTCTTAGCCCCACTGAAACAACCTTCGCGTAAATTTTCCACACCTTCAGTTCCTCGCGAATATCTCTGTGTGCAGTTCGCACACTGGCATGAAACTGTGCACTTATTGTCCTCATAAACACACAGGGGTCCTTATCCATGACATTCCATATTTGATAAACAACTTTGCCGTTCTGACTTTCTACACTTCTCATAATCCCTCACAAACTCTCTGCCTTTAATGAATAAAACTGATGCCTGATTAATGCAAGATTATCCCACAAAGTCTAAAACATTTCCTACGTTTCTGTTGCATTTTTCTAAATTTAAAACGAAATTTCATTGTATATCATTCTTCTAAAGTGTTTTCAGGTCTAGATTGCATTTTGGAAATTCACCGGTAGTGACAATCATGCTGTAGTAAGGTGTATGCCAGATCCCGCTGTATCTGTTCATTTGCACCTGAATCATAAAAAATAGTCAGCCGTGTCATAAAATGTGTGGCAATAACATATTGAATACAAAATTTACAATGCATGCATAAAAAATGGAAATTCACTGAAAACATATGTATCACAGCAACAAAGTAAGACTCAATTTGGGGATAGAGATTAGAAATGAATTTCAGAGAAATGATACTTTTTATTTAACATGTAGACGGGGAAATTTCTTAACACATAAATCCATGTCATTTTATAAAAAAAATCTAATACAATTACTGCTGAGCAATTCAGAGTTATATTTTAAGTTAAGTCTGAGCAAAGAAAAAAACATATAAACGTCAGATACTTAAACTCTTTGAAACCAGACAGTTCAAACGTGTGTCTTTAAAGGACGAGCCTATGTGCCCATTTCGACAATCCTTATCCATGAAATTATTTATTTGGTCCATCCGGTCAAATAATGTGACTTCCTTACCTTTCTACCTCTCGTCATCTCTCACATACACTCCGTTCCTTGAATCTCTAATGCTCTCTACAAAACTGATGCTGGAATCACGCAAGACGGTCCTAAAGCAGTCTAAAACATTTCATTCGTTCTATTGGTATTTATCGGGTTTTAAACGAAATTTTATTGCATATTGTTCTTCTAAAATGTTCTCACGTCCAGATTTCAGTTTTTAAATTCTCCAGCTATGACTATCAGGCTTTAGTACAGCGTATTCTTTTTTTCTGCTGTAGCTGTTCATTTGAATCTGAAACAATAAAAATAAGTCAGTCGTCTCATAAGTCGGAAAGCAATAGGATTTTCAAGAGACTACGATAATTTTAAATACCTGCACGTAAAAGTAAACTTATCAAAGGCACCTCGTATCTTGCGTTTCTCATACTTATGAAATCAAAGTAAATCCTTGATATATACAGTTACGTGGGAAAATATATATTCGTTTATACAGCAGCAACATATCATTCTCGTAGCTAAACACAAACCTAGTATTAATAAAGATTTTATCTGCTATAAATTATTGGAATATCAGTTTACTTCATGATATCGTAGCAGTTTGTCATGGGGATACGCTGTCGTGTATCAAATCCATCGTAAATCTTGAACATGCAGAAATTCTCAAGTTGAATAACTCTTGAATATATATTAATTCATTAAAAGGAGAAATCCATGACAGAAATAAAATAGTAAAACCTTCAAGCGCGATATTCTAGTGGATTACGCTGGTTATTTTTGACATCGAAAGTTGCTGTCTCCATGAAATGTATGGAATAATCCTTATTCTTGAATTGCTGTGAGATAACGTCTAAAGTCTTTCTGAAGATGAGAATATATACGCACGTGTAAGAAAGCATTGTTTCCCGCCTTCTTGGATTCATTCAAGCTACTGGATTAAATTAATGCCGGTTCGAGAGCAACGTGTTTTGTGGCGGCACAGTTACACTAGGCAGTTTTATCCATTGATTTGAAACTGCAAGCAGCCGTTGCACGAGGAAATGTGTATTTGAATAACACACTAATTTAAAAAATAAATATCTTTTAATGAAGAAAATAATCATTTATTTTCACGAAAAAAAAAAGCGCGTTATTATTTTCTATTTTATATATAACAAGCATGTCCGCCCGGCGCTTTCCGGGTGTTTGGAGGTTTGTGTTGAGCAAAAATAGCGGTTAATTTTTTTAAACTTTGTACCCCTATTATGACCCCTTTATATTTACTGTGTTGTACTCAAATAATGTTATTAAGTTAGATCCATGTCCAAGGAACCTATATCTAAAACTTGTGTTTAGCCCCAAAATTGTCGGAGAAGTTTAGTAGAGTTCTCAAAGGTAAAATCGTTGAACTTTGACCCCTTAACAGCCAAATTTCTGGCCGGAGACCGATCATAAAGATTTTTCCAAATCTCAGTACTCTGTATATCAAATTTCGAGTCTGTGGACTAACAATTGACAGAGTTATTGCGTAGGGAAATGCACACAGACACACAGACACGTTCACTTTTGTAGATATATAGATAGATAAGTACAATAAATCAAGGAACATAGTTCATAAGAGCTGTTGATTTTCATTTGAGAAATGAAGAACATAATGAGAGGATAAAGAAAGGATTTCGTTATAGTGTATTTCGAGAACTTGTGAATATATATCACACCAGGACTGTATATTTTGAATTTTATGTTTACCTTCAATCTTAATACAACAAAAATCGACCTGAGTTTTCAAATGTGTGTTGGATACAGTTGTGTTAATCCCAGAGGCTTTATATTTACATCACATTTATGCATAGTTCAAGTAATAACTATGTATGGTTTTGTTTAAGAAATCATTGAGATGAAGCTTTCAAATTTGTGTAATCATTCGTTTTCCGACTGTTGATCCAATCGGCAGAGAAATTTCACGACTCAGCATTCCTATGTCGAGGCACTTGATCACTTGAAGAAAGCGAGAGGATGAAGTTTTTATTTCGGTTTCGATTCAAACTAATGCACCGAAGTCATATGGATATGTATTTTTTTATTATTTGTACATCGCAAAAAATTGTGGGAAGCTGTGCAAAGCGAATGGAATAGCATCTCCTCTTCACAGTGTTCAAGTTTGGTTGAGGGCCTGTCTTAAATATTGATCTTTTAAAGAAATCAAAGAGAATTCTATTCCATCGGAAGTATTTATTAAAGTAAATTCTCTTGTTCTGTGTTATTAGTCTCGTTTAAGTTACGTTGTTTAATTTTTCTTTGTTAAATATAGCTTTTAGTGCAATAAAATATATAAAAAATTGTTTGGCTCATTTTTCTTGCTCAGGAGTATATATATATATATATATATATATATATATATATATATATATATATATATATATATATATATATATATATGGTGAGTTACTTTGAATTGAGATTCAAATGAAACAAGTATGCACATATGTAACCAATAATATTTGTATAATAAACATACTATATACCGGCTCTGCCGTCCTTTGAGCACTCTTTCATAAACGCAGGGATGTGCATCTAAGAAATAAAACTGTACAAACTATTAGATATATATGTTTGTATGCGTGTGTATATATATATATATATATATATATGTATGGATACACACACGCACATATATATATATGTATATATATATATATATATATACATATATAGACACATACACACACTGACACTCAGTTATATATATATATATATATATATATATATATATATGAATACCCACACACACACACACACACACATATATATATATATATATATATATATATAAGGTAAGTGCTCAGACAACCCAATAACTGTGCTCGATTATTAAGAAAATTTTCCAATTACCGTAATATTTATTTACTCATATCTTACAACAAATAAGAATAACATCGGTACCGTCGGTTTGAAACAATTTATTATATTTTTAATTCTTATCTTTACTTTGAAGTGAAGTAAATAAAAATGTCATTATCTTTATTTATTTATTAAAAAACAAACTCATTGACGAAAGAGATATCGGGAAATGTGCTCGTTTAAGTGCCAAGAAGGCAAACATTAAAAAAATCGCTAAGTATACCAAAACGAGCGAGACCCTATTTCCGGGTAGTTTGCAAATCTAGACTGAGGAGTCTCCGGTATAAGCAATCATACATTGTCCAAACTTGTTCTCGATTTGAAACCGACGGTACTGATGCTGTTCTTATTCTGTTATATATATATATATATATATATATATATATATATTCTATATTTCATGGACGAATTGGGTGAAGGTTGGCCTCATTGCTTTCTCTCTTTGATAGAGATCAAAATAATGTTTATGAATGTATAAATAGTATATATCGCTGTCTGAAAAGTGGCTATTTAGGAATATTTTTGAATGACATAAAAAGATATACACTAAATAATTGTAATGAATATAAAATACACAATATGATGCAACCGTTTTGTTTTTATTTTTTTGTCTTGATTTTGTGAAAATATTATTTGCATGCTATATTATAACATCTAATAATGAAACTTAGTAATTGAATCAATTTATTTTTACTTTAAATTTTATTGGTATATGGACATTACCAAATTTACCATATATTAAAATGTTCACCTGAATATATATATATATATATATATATATATATATATATATATATATATATATATATATATGAGAGAGAGAGAGATAGGGGTAGAGAGAAATATGTAAGAAAGTTCCCCGCATAGCTAAAGAAATGTGCTCCGATAAAAATCTCCATATAATCATGCGAAGGAAATTATATTCTAATTAACGAACTTGTTAACTCAATGATTATAAGTTTTCAAGCATCGATGGGCGTAAACCCCTGATCAATTATACAGTCGTTATATAATTACGTTTTTTGTTTATATTTTTACTTTCGTTTTGGGTGTTGCACTTTTTTGTGCTTTATGAAACATGTAAGTAAAAAGAAAATACAATTATCAGTGGTTCCAGAATAAATTGATATAATTAAAACTAATTAGCGTTGCTGAATTTGTTTAATTAACTTCCTTACATACGCATTATTTTTTATTTCTTTTTATTCTCAGTTTTGTACGTTTTCCAATCATAATACTACTAATACTACTAATACTACTAATACGAATACTACTAAGTTTATTTCCATGCTATAAGGTCTCACACAATCACTCGTGAGAGATCACTCCCTGATAATTACTCCTAAGCCTGGTATTAATGTGACAACAAGTATCGAAGAATTCCAATAATTTCGACTTCTTTCTAACACCTTTGCAAATAACTTTGCGTTGTCACAGAGACTCTAGATTACACCAGCTTATATTATCAGTGAGCAATTTTTGAGGATAGTCTGCGTGTCAACCTCTATTGTGTAAGATTATAAATGGTGCGCCGTGGAGTTTTTCATAATGTGGTGCCAGACTGGGCAGATACTATTCTTTTAGGAGAAGTGACGACTGTTCTAATGAAAAAGATTGTGTGCGTTTTTTTTTTCTTTCTTGGAAGGTAACCGCTTATCATAGCCACTCTAGGATAACAGTAAAGAATTAAGTTGAAAGACGAGATAAGACATGCGGAGACTTGAGTAGAGATGATCTAAATGGACGACTTAATAGGTCATTATTTATATTAGACCTGAAGACGACTATGTTGTAGTTAGCATAGAAGCTGACAAACGATATCGCGTTCCACGAACGGACAGTTCTATGAAAATAAACTTTTCTCATGTTTCATAATTTATGTGGCTGATTAGTATGTTTAGTTTATGGATTGGATTAAACATTCTAAAGTTTTGAATTTATACTTCAGAACATTTCAAAAATATCATCCGCTGTAGAGCATGAACGTCCTCACTGATTGCAATTTTTCGTGGTCTTTTTAACCGTTTTTTAAAGATTCTTACTAGTGATCCTATTGTTTAATGCCCCCCCCCACTGCAAAAACTTAGACACTATAGTTGAAATGTAAAACTGAGAAATCATCACCCCTAAAGAAAAAGAATTATGACTTGTAAAAAGTGCCCAGAGAGATTCATTGGCATTCCCAGTAAAATGTTTGGGAATAAACTTACTCTTGCTCAAAGAGAGAAAGACAAGTCTGGGAGAGTGGGCCCCCTTTATACTGGTCAGAACAAAACTCCCACCGCAAAATAAACTAGGACAGAAAATTTACAAGAATGGCCTAATCACTCTTAATTAGCAATTTATTTTATAAAATAAATATGTTTATTTTTATTTCTTTATTTACGGACAATTATACTCATATTTTATTGTTGTTACTTTACGACGTTTCGGCCAAGTATTCCTCTGGCCTTCGTCTAGGTGGTTTCATGATTAAAAGCGATGCTAACTCAGAAATCAAATAGAACTCGTATATAAAATACGTTTTGAACTATCCAACGCAAAAAAATCAAATAAACAATTTAAACATAATTTTTATCGATATATTTTGGCGAAGACACGTTCCCTTGTCAAGTTGTATTAGTTTTTTCTTACGCCTCAGGAGTGTAATTAAAGGCGGGACACGTCCATTTTGTTACATTTTATATACGTGTTTTAATTAATTTCTTATTTAGCAATGCTTTCAAAGAGAGAAATCGACCAATTATTCCTTTAGCACCTGCAAAGTTCATCCCTAGACAATAAAAAAACATAAATATTCATACACAATCGTATTTGCTGTGCAGTTTCAAATATCAGACACTCTAGGCGTTTCTATCAAATCTATCCAAGCTGCCCACTTCATTTGTTTAAAAAAATATTAAAACATAAATTTAAAAAATTCCTCGTTATGCATATGTTGGCATATAACTAATTTGTCGACATTTTGTGGAAAACGCGCGTTAATTAATTAGTTTATTAATTAATTATATATTTTATATGGTTTCATTTTACTCTCACGCTTAATTCTATTTATGCATAAATTCTACATTTTGTATCATTGCGCAGGATTTGAGATGGCAACGTTCAAGCACACAGAAATATATATATATATATATATATATATATATATATATATATATATATATATGGGGGTTTGTGTGTATGTGTGTGTGTGATCGCAATAAAGTTGTTTTTCCGCGCTAATATTAATACTAAAAGCCTTCTTTTTCTATTCAAGAACTTGTGAAATGAATTTTCTAATATACTCATATTCTAGACATGCGAGCAACTTTAAATTACTTCATAATTTATAAGGATTTTATGGTTTCCTCTATGATGATTGTTTCTGTTTTGTTTTTTCTCATGTTAACTCCTTACAAAGCACATCGCCACTTGGACGTAAGGGGCTACAAATTAGGACCATGTCTAGGAAAGATTAACAAGATATTTGTTTATGCAACATTTAATCTTCTGCATATCAGTACAGCCAGGGATGCGGCAGCAGGAAACAAATTCCAAAGTCTCGCTATTCGAAGGAAGAAAATATTAGAATTGAAAGCATTCTGGTATTTAGAGACAACAACAGTGAAGGGGTGACATCTTATTGCTAAGCGGGTTTGTCGCAGATATGTACATCGAAGGGGTACAGGTGAAACAAGTTCATCAGAACACATCCCATTAAACCAGGCATAGTGATGCAACATTGCGGCGATGAGACAGTGGCTGGACCTTAATTGATGAAGTGCGAATGATTAGATGGACAACTTTTTTGGACTTTATCTAAGAGGGAGAAACTAATGGTAGTTTCTATTACAAAATTTGACTGTATTTCATTTATAAATAGTTTCTACATTCTAGATACCTTGCCCAGAGGAACACATTCTAGCACACAGAAATATTTATAAAAGAAAGAATCAACAGAAGATTGAACGTTATATTAATAAACAAGCAGGATACCTGCACGATTGTTGCCCGCTCGGAGTCAAGATAGCTGCAATGAAGAGTAAACATATTAAGTTACAGTTGTCAACCTTGAAAGATAACAGTCAAATTTAGTTATATTGCTTCTACCGCCGGGCATTGTCTAGCAGTGACACTTACCCGAAACCACTGATTGTAATTGTAACATCCAATCTTAAACATAATAAATAACTTTTATTTTTTGGCTTTTAACTAAATAGAAACTTCAACCATGACCATTAAAACTTATGAAACACTCATTCCTTTCAGGATTTTATCTTTAATATTTTTGGATGTTTGTGCGATTTACAAAATAAATTTAGACCAATGTAAATATTTTCCTAGTTATTTTACTCTTACATTGAACTCCATGGAATAAGAACATTTTTTCAACCTTGTATTCTTTGTTTCAAACATTATTTTAAAGTAATTCTTTCTAATGATATTTTTAATATATAAGCTCTAATTATATATATATATATATATATATATATATATATATATATATGTTTCTGTCTTTTGGATTACTTTGGACCATCTTCCAATTACGCGATTCCCTTGGATTTTACTTGGGGAAATGGAAATTTAACCAACTGTTTTGGATTTTGGATTTTTGGATTTTACCGTTATTGGATATTTAACCTTTCACCAGACTATCCATTCAGATGAAATCACCCTTTTTTACTCTATTCTTTCTGCTTCACTATTTATTACCAAGAAAAATCTATGCCTATGTAGTTTCATTAAATACTTTTGCAAGCAAAATCCGATCACGCATTTTGCTAAATGGTACTCTCTGATGAGAAGAAAAATGACCATGCAGTTTTTCTGTGGATCTGGAGATGGATTGTAAAACCGATTCGACGCATATTAGATTAGTCTGTAGCAGACGTGCTGGCTGCTGGGTCTTTTCTAGTGCCACGTTTCCTCTTGCATTTTTCATTTCCTGGTGATAAAGTTGTTGTAACCTTTTGTGAATGTAGGCACGCCAGGGACATTTATCCTCGGTTAGTTTTTAAATGAGTTTGAATACAAAAAATCTATTTAAGTAAGATATTCACGTTGTTGTTTTTGAATCGTTCCCGCTGCTCTCCTGTAGGCCATTTTTATTTGGACAGCTTACAGTAAAAAAATTGTTTGGGAGTCCTGATCTGCTTAAAAAAACTTGTCACTGTTGTAACATGCTATGTATCGACGGGCTGTTTGACCGGACTAACACCTCTGTGTCCGATGTCTTCTCTTGTCACATGGTTTTTAACAATGTACGGAGGCAAGTCCTATAAAAATTGTCCAGTTTCTTGGCATTTATGGCATATACAAGCATTAATGAGAATGGTATGAGTCACAAGTCTATATAATTGAAGTTTGGCCTGCAGTCAAATTGTTCTACGTCCTTACACAGTAGTTCTACTCGGTCCATAGGCAGCACTAGCTTTGGCTATCCTGCAGTCAATTCTATCGCCTATGTGTACTTCCATTGAAAATACTACCTCAGTAAGTAAACTTATTCACAGTTATTGGTTCGTTACATGAATTAAGATTTGAGGCGTAACCTACTTTTCAGGAGCAGGCTGGTACATTACTTTTTTGGCTTAATAATCTGAACAATATTGTCGCCTGCATCAGGAAAACGTTCAACAATATATTGCATTTAATCTCTGTGCTGGCAAGGAGGGCAGAACTATCAGCAAGCAGAAAGTCTGGGATGATGGAAGTCTTAATTCTGCTGAGAGCACGAAGTCGTCTGTTCGGTAGAGGTTCTTACTCTGAGATGTTTTGCGTTGAATGCATCAATCAACATCGATGTAAACATCATGCTTAAGAGCGTTGCACAAAATGTCCCTCCGTGTTTGACACCGGCATTGACTGGGAAATCTTAGGTAGACTCCCCATAATGTATAACACGCACGATCAATCTATTATGAACGTGTTTGATGATTGAAATGAATTCATCAGGGACTCATACTTTTTCCATGATATTCTACATGCCTTTCAAATTTACTGTCTCGCAGGCCTTAGCCAAATCGACAAATGTTGTGCATCGGTATTGGTTTTGTACTAGCATATTTCCCGGAGTTTATGAGCAACAAATACTATGAAAACTGTACTCCGATCATGAAAAAAAACAAACTATATTCCGGGAGGAGGCCATCTTCCAGTGGTTTGATAAACGGTCGAGTAGGAACTTGTAAGTAATTTTCTAGCTACGGTCTGTTTTTATTCTTATTGTATATATGCACTACGTATGCATCTTTGGATACCTGACAAATTAGGTCCTTATTCAGAATAAGAGAAATAGTTTATGTAGCTTTTTTCTGTCAATGTGGAACTACCTGTCTCATATATTTCTGAGGGTATGCCAGCATAGGTAGTAGCTTTGTCCACAAGAAATATATTCTACAGCTTTCTGAACTTTTTGGATGGTGGGCAACTCATCAAGGTGTTGATTTGCTTCGATCTATAGAAGCTAAAAAGTTGTAGAGTGTAATTTAAAAATCAAAGAAGAAAGCACCCGCGTGTGTGTATTATGCGGTTATACAACTTACCTTCGGATGTGATCTGAGAGAAAGAGAAATCAAAGATGGAAGCCATGGATTTATAAGGTGTAGTCTCGTGGAATCTCACGAGATCTCATCTTCCACTGCACACGTATGCAAATGGAATGGGGCCAGTTTTCTAATAAAAATGCCTATTGACAGAGGTGGTTAGGAGAACACATGCTGGAAGTTGAGAGATAGTTGACAGTGACGCATTCTAGCTGAACTTTTGCTTATTGTATTTGTTTTATTTTGTTTTCATGTTTACCAGCCCATTTAACTGCTTGAGCTCTGATGTTGAGGATCTTATAATTTATTCCTTAATCCAGTTTACTCACACAATTCTTGAGATTATCTGTTTCGTAGCGCAAAATCAACCGCTCAATTAGTATATCAATCAATGAACCTATAATTCCCTTAAGTCATCAGAAAAAAATAGCAACGATCTCTCTCCCCCTCTCACTCCTTCTCTCTCTCTCTCTCTCTCTATATATATATATATATATATATATACATATATATATATATATAATTCGCCAATTTTAATTTGTCAGTACGTCATTTTATACTTTCAAAGACATTAGTGTTTCGTATTGCAACTAACAAGTCTGCACAAGTTTTTATTGCTAATTTTTAAACTGATTATGAACTGATTAATGCTAAAATACTATAGGTAGAATTTAAAAAATATGCTAATTGATTTAATATATCTATACGGCAAGCTGAACATCTTAAACGGAAAACAAAAATATATAGCCCATATAGAATTTTTAGTAAAATAAATATAAATAAACTATAATTCAGTTTTAGATAGAATTAATATACGGAAACAATGATTCAATACGTACAATATAAGTTGTGAAATAATAAGTAACAGTTAGTGTGGTCAATTAATATAAATTAAATTATAAAAACCAAAAGACAGCCAAACACTCGGAGTCTTTAATCGTACATCAAGTCACTATAAAAAACATAAAAATAATTAAATATCTTAGAAGAAACAAATTAATATCAGAAAATCTCAATTTGTAATCATCATCAGTGGCCGTACTCTTTTAACAGCGTTGACAACTACGGTTATCCAAATTGTGCAGCCATGTTCATCTCTTGAAGAAAAGTAGATTTCCTGTTGATTTCCGTCTTTACTCGGGGGTGAATCTTCTCCAGATAAAAATCTAGAAATACTAGTCTAATTCATCGTGACTCATCTTTCGTGATCCGGCGAGAACCAGCATGTCAACGTGATTGTGCCGTCTTTGATTTATACATGTAGATATATTTTCGTATCATATTTTACGCAATTTTAAAACATGTATTTAATACTAAGAATAATTATATTTTCGAATGTTTGCTCGATAGCAGATGGAATATAATTTCTATCTGAATTTACTACATTTGTGCAAATAAGGAAAATAATCATCAACCAATGACAAAACGTTACAATTAATTATACTATTAGTTAGGCAATCATGAATCAGTATGAATTAAAGTTTTTAAAACACAGCCACATAAGAAATGTAATACGTTTGAAAATAGAACTTAAAGCAAACCATAGCGGGTAGCGTAAATAGGGGAAAGTAGTCGGAAATGACAAGATTACATGGAGGGAAGGTATAGTAGTATTAATAAATGTTGTTTAAATTTATTAGGTTGCCTAGACATCTACAGCTCATTTAGTTAATATATGTATAAATAATTTACGGTAAAGCGATTCGGTTAGTGACAATAAGTTTAATAAATATGCTATTAAGCAAGTCTTTATAATATAATGTAAATAGAAAATATATGCTAGTAAAAAGCATACCATGCTGGAAGGATTTAAACACTTGGAATGACTAATCCTACAACTGTTTGAATAATGTTATAAGCATGCAAAAGATGGAGATATGATCGATAAGTGATTATGAATAAACATATAATATTGGACTTAAAGCAGCAAAGAACATACATAAATATAAATTAATTAAAATTGGTTAGCAAAATAGAGTCACCTTTAAAGAAAGACTAAATGAAAAGATTCAGTTAAAATTATTTCCATTAAAAAAGAAATAAGAAAAATACAATACGGAGCAACTGAGATCACAAGAATTACCTCCCTTTGATTTCCTTAAAGATTAAAATTCAAAGAAATTATAACTTTACGTTTAATAATGGAAATTAAAAATCTTAGCACATACAATGTAATTACAAATGAGATAAAAATTATTATTTAAATAATTATGCATAAAAAAATCAGATTATAACTACTGACATTACTAACAAAATTTATGAAATTAATTTAAATTTAACCATCAACAAAATATCCGAAGAATGTAAACAACAGCAACAAAAAATAATAAAAGAGCATAACGTTTCGTTTACAGAAAAATGACTTACTAAGAATAGTATAGCTGGAAAGAAACTATAAGCAAACTATTCTATAATAGAAATCGCACATGTCTGTTTAAATGTATGTGTGTATTCATGTCAGGTCATGTCATATGCTACTGGTACCATGTAACCCAGTACTACCTGCCTCATGGTCGGGTCACCGGCGACTAAACTGGTTCCCCCACCAGACTTGTTTGGTGAGGAGGGCGGCTAGTCTCCCTGGAGGATTAAAAACAAGACCTTCCAAAGGGCGAATGAACTCTTTTTCTGGGTCAACGGCCAACTAGCACTGTGTATATTTGTGTGTGTGTGTATATGTGTATTGGGGTGGAGAGGGCTCCCGTAAGCCGTGGTGAAGGCAACCTTTCTAGGAGAAGCAAATCTCTGATTTAAAAAAAAACATAAAGCGGGAGACCAGTACCCGCATTAAGCTGGTCTGCAGTTTAATTTGTTGCTGGCTATCTTGCTCTTGCTTGTTGCTGGATATCAACATTTTGAACCGAGAGAGAGACTTAGCTGTCGTACAAAGCTAAGACTCTGTAACATCATATTTGTATAGATACTCCCTCAGGCATATGGGCTCATGGATTTTAAATGTCTGAGGGAGTGGCACTCGTCTGACAAGACGTTGCAATCATCATGTATGTATGTATGTATGTATGTATGCATGTATGTATGCATGTATGTCTAAAACTTTCGACAAAAGTAACATATTTTTACGAGATCGGTACGTTTTGAAGTCCGAGTCTTCGGACGACAAATATCGGTCAATATGCTAAAAATTAATTCCTTCACCCTCAACTAGGCAATTTTCTACAAAGAGAGGTCACTTTTTTAACCGATATTTTCGAGAGTCATCCCCTCTATTCTAGTGACTAGCCTTAATTTAAAACTTCCACACTTCCACACTTGGCGATGGACGAAACGGAAAAGACGCCACTTTTTTGACGTTGTTTTCCTCCTTTGCGGTACTATATCTTTTTTGTTTAACACACACCTCCAAAAACCCGGACAACGACGGGAACCCAGGCTAGTCTAATATATACATCTTACCTGTCTGTTAGTGTGAATGTCCGCACGTGTGTTTGTATGTCTACTTAACTTTTTTCTCATAAGCATGGTGCAGTCAGCAACGTAGCATCGATTTAAGGACTGATCTCCGAGATAAATACTATGTAGAATATGTAAAATATGGTCAATTATTTCGTATAAAAATAGTTTAATATTAAGCAGGGGCACATAAAATCGTTTCTTTTCTAAATGATTTCAACAACTACGCATCCGTCAACAAATATCCTCTAAATTCATTAAACTACAAGAATTATTAACACGGTTCTCTAATCAATGCTAAAGCTTAGTAGATTAGACGTTTTTCTTTATAATAATTAGTTTGGAGGTTCGCGTACACCTACCGGTGTTTTTTTTTTGCCCTTAGACAGGGTTGTTTCATAATTTCTGCGGCTACTTAAATTAAAACAGACAAATAAAACTTATATCGGTTTTTAATCGTATGTTTATATAAACTGACATTTATTTTTTTAAAAGGAAACAAAAATTAAAATCCAATTGCGATTATTTTATTAAAAACAAACAAAAGCCTTTCTTTCATTTAGATTTTTAACAGTTTTTTCTTTAGCATTTTAAAATGGTTAAAAGATATTTAAAAAAAATTGTTTTTATGTGTATTATTTATGTACAACTTTTTCGGGTGTTAATTACATTAAAAGAAAAACAAACTTAAAAGTTACGACAATCACATCGTAATTTCTATTTTTTTATTTTTTAACACAATAAGTCACAAGTAATCACATTTAAAACATGTAAATTGTTATATTATTTAATAGGAATTTTATAAATGAATGCAAATGCTTATTTCGTTTTTAAAACAATTCCAATTATTCCCAGTATATACTGTAAACTAACTCATCCGGTGCACCAGACTCTGAAGTCACGCACGTGCATTAAAACAAAACTGTTTATAAAAACTTATTTCATGACGTCATAAGCACTTATGGCCGTGTGGGCAAAATGATTTTTCAGTAACTTTTTGCGTTCTGGCTCTCTTTCGCATGTTTGAGCCCGTCTACCAGAGCTCGTTTTTTAACGTCACACAAGCGCTTACTACTATTTTGATTAAATAATAATTGTTTTGATTTTGTGTGGAGTGGAGGTTCACGGTAACGCACCCGCTGGTATATAGCAATCAGAAAGTTCTCAATATGCGGAGAATAGTTTCTTCTCATTGTATCAGTTCTCCCGAAATATCTGGTGGGTTTTTTCATGTACCTTTTGTTTTAATTTTCGTATTTTGATCTGTTTTTACAGATGATTACGAATTGTTTTGGACGTTTCGACGTTATGCACGATAGAGTAGACATAACAAAAAGCGCGCAATATTCTTATTAGACAATGTGTATCCAAACGGAAGTTCATGGGTCCGGGTTTCAGCAGGTACTCCTCCCAGTAATTTATATAAATTAAAAATAGGACTCAAAGAATTGTAAAATAAATACAAAATAAAAAAACAACAACTTTTAATGAATTTGTCGGACAAAACGAGTTCCAGCGTGTATAGGTAATATTTAATCTGTTGATTAAAACAGATGCCTTCCTGGTCTAATTAAATTCTTGGGGGGGTACAAAATGTAATAATGGCTGAATAAAAACTAATTAATATGATACATTTTATGAAAAGAAATAATAAAATAGCTGGATAATTGGGTTTCGATCCCTCCATAACAGAGTAAAATCGATGAAAATCACGAGTTAAAAAATAGAATAGAAATAAAAAAAAACTTAAAAAACAAACAAATGACTAACTGAGAAAAATAAATATTTTGAACTTGGAGACTTTATATGCCTAGAACTGAAGATATAAGCACGCATTATTTCAAAATGTTAAAACTCACAAAAAAAAATAATAAACACTATAAAATGTATTGTGTTACTGTGTACGTTTTCAGCGTCCCAATTGTTTATTTTTCGTGTTTAAATTATCCAAATAAGCAATTGTTAATACTTTCTGCTTTTTATTTACATCGTTCATTTCTACATTGACTTAATTAGTTTGATTGACCTTCTTAATAGCATAAATTAAATATTTGGCCCAATGGGTCATGAATGTTAGTTTAAAATAAATGAAACACTTACATTTTATTTTCATTTTCTATTTAAAAAGCCATTCTTAATATGGGGAGAGTGTTTTAACTCTTCTGTACGTTCAACTAACAATTTCATTTAAAAAAGTTATGTCAAAATTTGAATTTAACTTGAAGTATCACGGTATCTATTAAGTGCACATTTACCTAAAAGCATTGCAAACCACTTATAATTCAATGGCTATAAGTTTTTTTTCAAAAATAAGTCATTATTAACAGAACGACTCATAGTAATCTGTGTATATTCTTTTTTCATTTTAATATACTTTCATAGAAATGCCTCTGTTATGTCATAAAACTATTTTCTTTACGTTAGAAGTGTCACGCTCATACAGCAATTCCATAGCTAATCAAACATATTGACCAAACGGGTCACGAGTAGTCTAGTCTAGTATATATATATATATATATGTATATATATATATATATATATATATATATATATATATATAGATAGTGTATAAGTGTACATGATGGTTAGATGTAAAATTTATTTCCGTTAAAGATTTGCAACTGAGTGCAAAGTGCCCCCGGAGCTTGAATATATTTCTATATTAAAATAATGAAAACAAAATTTATTTACATCTTTTTTTTTGATAAATTCATCCTAACTTAAAATTTACATGTTTTCCTTAAACGCCGTAAAAACCGAAGCACGTGTTAAGTTGTTAATTTTCTCATAATTGACATCTATATGCTGGGAAAATGCATAAAATATATAGCAATCTTTTATTTAATAAAGTATAAAAATTAAAAAAATAATTTTATTTAAAAAAACCCTGGACGTATAATTATATGTTTCTTATCACTATTTTGCAGATGCTGATTAATGTTGCTTTTATGCCTTTCCCATATTTTTCTATATCTATACATCTATATTACAAATCTATATATGTATATACGTATATATACATATATGTATATATATATGCATACATATATGTATTAGAAGCTATATATAAGCATACATATGTGTATTATTATATACATATACAAACACACAAACACGCACGCACACACACACACGCACATATATATATATATATATATATATATATATATATATATATATATATATATATATATGGGATTAAAAATATATCGCCTTTCCATTAAAAAAAAACACAGATATCATTTTTACTAAGTCCTTTGGACTTTTTCTTTTCAAAGAAAAAATATTTTATGACTAAATTTGATTTCTATCTGATTATTTTACTCATTCATTTATTTATTATGCATATATATATATATATATATATATATTTAAATGATTATTTCAACGTCTTGTCCGACGAGTGCCACTCCCTCAGACATTTAAAATCCATGAGCCCAAATGTCTGAGGGAGTATCTATACACATATGATGTTACAGAGTCTTAGCTTTGTACGACGGCTAAGTCTCTCCCTCGGTTCAAAATGTTGAGATCCAGCAACAAGCAAGAGCAAGATAGCCAACAACAAATTAAACTGCAGACCAGCTTAATGCGGGTACTGGTCTCCCGCTTTATGTTTTTTTTAAATCTGAGGGTTTCTTCTCCTAGAAAGGTTGCCTTCACCACGGCTTACGGGAGCCCTCTCCACCCCAATACACATATACACGCACACAAATATACACGGTGCTAGTTGGCCGTTGACCCAGAAAAAGAGTTCATTCGCCCTTTAAATATATATATATATATATATATATATATATATATATACTTCGCTGACATATTTATGACAATTATTTTTAACTCGTGATTTTCATCGATTTTACTCTGTTATGGAGGGATCGAAACCCAATTATCCAGCTATTTTATTATTTCTTTTCATGAAATGTATCATATTAATTAGTTTTTATTCAGCCATTATTACATTTTGTACCCCCCCCCCCAAGAATTTAATTAGACCAGGAAGGCATCTGTTTTAATCAACAGATTAAATATTACCTATACACGCTGGGACTCGTTTTGTCCGACAAATCAAAAAATAGTTTAAGATACTAACACATAGGGCTTAAATGATGTATTCGAAATCGTATGTTAATGATAAGCTTAAATTCACCATTAAGACGATTTGCGAGAATGACTATTCCGTAGTCATTGTTGAATCCAGTTTAATAAGAAAGTTTCTAATTTTTCTTAATCTAAAGAAACTTTAGTCAATAGATGTTCCGTTTACCTTCGTCTAGGAAATATCGGTGAGAGATTTGCCCAAAAAAAATGTCTGTGTCTGTACAACAGTTTTATTTTGTGTCGAATCTACGCGTTCTTTTAAAGCTAGAGATAGGTTATGTTCTTTTCGCAAAAATTTTCTCCCCTCCATATAAGTATTCTATTATTTATTTATTTAAATGTAGTTGCAGTGCACACTACGATGGGCGGACATCGCAAAAACTAATTTTTAGTGTAAAACAACGCGTACCACGAAAATTTCTTTATGCAAATTAGTCAACTTAGTTTGTTCTGAAGAATACATACGAGTCTGCTATCTACGAGAACCTTATTTATCAATAACCATTGCTTGTGGAAGGAACCTTAGTGTTGACATGATAATAACTCCAAGAAAGTAGCACTCATCTTTACATTTAAAAATCCTGGAAAACATTTTTATTAAGTCTTTGAGATGGATGGTCACGTTCAATGCCGCCAAGACTGAACTAGTTTCATTCAATAATTACAAATACCTTCTCTACCACCTATAGCAATGGCCAACGATTCTTTATCTGAGAGTACATCTTTCAAACTACTTGGCCTAACGTTCACAGGAAACCTGAGTTGGAACAATTACATTGAAGGCATTGCCAGGGCCGCTGCAAGGAAGGTGTGCTCTCTCTACCGTGCTAGAAAACTACTAACACCCGAAAGTATCCTGTACCTCTATAATTTCACCATTTGCCCATGTATGGAGTATTGCTGTTATATTTGGGCTAGTGCCTCTGCTACTAGTCTCTCGCTCCTTGACAAGGTTCAAAAGAGAGTCGCAAATCTGATAGGCCCTGAACATGTATCTAAGCTTCAGCTTGTATCCCAGCGACGAAATGTTGCACCCCTCTTCCTGTTCTACAAGTATTTTAATGGTGGATGCTCTGACGAATTTCAATCACTTGTTCCCCCACGATGTGAACACTCTAGACAAACCCGACAGGCTGCTAAATCCCACCCCCACACTGTAGAGATCCCTAGATGTAAAAGATCTTTCTCCTCCAGTAGTTTCTTCCCCAGAACCGCTAGACTTTGGAATTCTATTCCAGGCCCCTGCTTCCCCAACTGTACTGACGTGCAGAAGTTCAAGTGCAACGTGAACTGACATCTTCCTGCCCAAATTCCTACATATTACCCCAGTAGTCGTTGCCCCTGATAGTAGCCTCCTACACCAAAGTGGCAATGTGCCTTGTTTGGGGTGAAAATGTAATAAAAAAAATACAAAAAAATCTTCTGTTTGGAAACAAAAACAAAATTCATGACTTAATGTGATTTCTATGCCATTCCTTCCCCATAAATATATTTATTTATATTTAATTATATATATTTTTCTAAACCATATCTACAACAATTTTATTAATCCTACTTTATCTCGATTTATCTTTGTTCTTTGAGAAATAAAACCAGTTTAGCGAGCTCTTTTAAATTAAAAATTAATCCATCGTGCTAATTGATCTTTATTCGGTCTTTATACAATTTTGTCACTCAATATATATATATATATATATATATATATATATATATATATATATATATATATATATATATATATATATATATATACTAGCATAGGTGCCCGGCGTTGCCCGTTTATTTGGAGATGTATGTTGAGCAGAAAAAAGTGGTCAATTTTTTAAATTTTGACCCCTATTATGGCCCCTTAAATTTTATAGTTTTGGGTTCAAATCAAGTCATTACGTTAGATCCATGTTCAAGTAACCTATATCTTAAATTTCGAGTGTTTAGACCAAAAATTGTCGGAGGAATTTAGTAGAGTTCTCAAAAGTCAAATTTTTTAACTTTGACCTCCTAATCGCCAAATTTCTGACTGAAATTCGGTCACATCGATTTCCCCCATATCTCAGTACCCTGTATATAAAATTTCGAGTCTATAGACAGCAAATTGACAGAGTTATTGCGTACAGAAATCTACACAGACACACACACTGACAGACACTTTCACTTTTATAAACATACTAGCATGGGTGACCGACGTTGCCCGGGTATTTGGATTCCTAATGAACCGCCCCCTTAAGTAAACACTTCATAAAATCTCCACACTAACGTAATGTACGTACTTGCAATAACCCTTATCCCTGAGTGGCTGCCGGGCCTTGATAAGTGGTAACCACTGTGTAAAAAAAAGGTGTATGCTGAGCAAAAAAAAAAAAAAGAAAAAAAGCAGTCAATTTTTAAAAAAATTGTCCATCATTATGACCCCTTGAAATTTAGTGTTTTGGGCTCAAATCGAGTTATTTCGATCAATGTCCAAGGAACCTATATCTAAAATTTCAAGTGTTTAGGCCTAAAATTGTCGAAGGAGTTTGGTAGAGTTCTCAAAGGTAAAATTGTTGAACTTTGACCCCTTCATTGCCACAGTTCTGGTCGAAAACCGATCATATCGATCTTTCCAAATCTCAGTACCCTGTATATAAAATTTCTGCAGACTGAAAATTTACAGAGTTTTTGGGTAGGGAAATGTACACACACAGACACACACACACACAGACACACACACAGTCAGACAGACACTTTCACTTTTTTAGATATACTAGTATGGGTGTCCGGCGTTGCCCGGGTATTTGGAGGTGAATTGTGAGCAAAAAAAAAGGTCAATGTTTTAAACTTTGATCCCTATTATGCCCCCTTAAAATTTATTGCTTTGGACTCAAATCAAGTCATTAAGTTAGATCCATATCTAAGAAACCTATATCCTTAAATTCCAAGTGTTTAGATCAAAAATTGTCGGGGGAGTTTGGTAGATTTCTTAAAAGTCAAATTGTTGAACTTTGACTCCTTAATCACCAAATTTCTAGCCAAAATACGGTCATATCGATTTTCTCAAATCTCAGTACGCTGTATGTAAAATTTCGAGTCTGTACACTTAAAATTGACACAGTTATTGCGTATGGAAATGTACACACACAGACACACACACAGACGGACACTTTCACTTGTATATATATATATATATATATATATATATATATATATATATATAAAATAAAAATTACAATAAAATTTACCAAAATGATCAAAAATGGTAAAATTAAATTATATTATTAATATTAAAGAATTAATATGTATAAAGTTATCTCAGTTATCTATTTATGTCTCGGAAGTAAAGTGAAAAGCATATCTTATTTTTCCTTTATTAATATTATTGGCATCTTTTCCTTTTTTCCTTGTACCCATTGTTGTGAATTATTCCATGGATTTCTGCCTTTGGATTATTATGGACCGTCTTCTTCCAATTACGGGATTTCCTTGGATATCACTTGTGCAAATGGAAATTCTTTTAACTTTCTTGAAGTTATATTTTTGGATTTTACCGTCACTGGATTTTTTATCTTCCACTAGACTATCCATTCATGTGTAATCGCCTTTTTTTTTTCTTCACCATATTCCCTCTGCTTCACTTTTTTGTTTTCAAGTAAGACCTTTGACTTACTTGATGCTTTACCAAATACTTTTGCATGCAAAATCCGATCTCGCATTTTGCTCATTCCTACCCTCTGATGAGAAGGAGAGTATTTCTTCGAAACTCCGCAGATTAAGGACTATCCACTTATCTAGTGTTTCCTTTTCAGATTAAATGTGTTTTAACTCATTTCAACGTGTTTTTTTAACATGTTTTATTAACTTTTTTCTCGTGTGTGTATATATATATATATATATATATATATATATATATATATATATATATATTAATGAAAGCAAAGGGATGTAGCGTTTACCTGATATACGTAGTGGTAAACTTCAAACTAATATAAGTAACAGAAAATATATAGAAAATGTAATCCAACCGAATTAAAAAAGCTCAATACGCGATAGAAGGTAGAGCTATTTATAAGAGAAAGGAAATTACAACTGTAAGTTGAACTTTACAATCAAAATTTATTGTTCGACTGAATACTCCAAAAAACAATTTACAAAATCTTTATTCCGCGGAGTTTCAAAGGATGCTATTCTTATCATTCTTCTCAGCAGAGGACATAAAGGAATCAGCAAATTATATTTGTAGTAATGCTAGAATTTGCTAGTTAAGGCCTTAAGTTAAACCGCAATTTATTGTAGTTATAAATTGCCAAATAAAAAAAATATTGGATATGTAAAAAACTAATATAAAAGCAAACCGCGCATAATATTTCAGCTTGAATGAAACTCATCTAGAGTTGATCCAAAATGCCAAATAGTTCTTTAGATAGAATGTATTCCAAAATAAGTCCAGCATGACGATTTATATCATCATATTGGAAGTTTTCAAGAATCCGATTGGAAATTTTACAAAACAGCTGAAATAATGAAATAGTAATATAGATAGATAAATAGATAAATAGATACGAGGGTCGTGCCATAAATAATGCCCCTGCCCCAGTTCCCAGAGAAGTAGAGCAACGAAACTTTGCGCAGTTATTAGTTTTTCTCTACATAGGAACTACCCAGAGTAACGCATTTCTTTCATCGTTTGATGCAGCTCTCGAGAAAATTTTTGTAGAACGCCCCAGGTTGGTCCTTCAACCACGACGTGACTTCAGAAATCAAGGCTGCATCATCTGGGAAACGCTTTCCTTTTCAAAACAGATTCATGGCTGGGAAGAGGTCAGGAGAGTAGGGGGCATGGGGAGGACTTCATAACCACACGCCCGTGATTTTGATCTGGCGACATGCGAGTTGTGGACCGAAGTGTTGTCCTGCAGGAGGACGGTAATTTTACTGATTTTGGCCCGCCTCTTGATTTTGATAGCTTCCCTTAATTCCCTCAAAAGTGAAGCATAATAGGCTCATGTAATTTTGGTACCCTTTACCAGGAAATCTGTCATCACTACTCCGTCCTGGTCCCAGACGACTGTGAGCATGACCTTGCCAGCGGAGGGCTGCACCCTTGCCTTCTTTGGAGGTGGTTAGTCCAAGTGCTTCCATTGCATTGACTGGGCTTTGGTCTCTGGATCATAGTGATGGACCCAGGTGTTATCCTGTGCAATCAGTCTTTTTAAAACTTTGACTCAAATTCTTGGCACATCTCCAAATTCATCCACGAGTACTCGACGCGTTCTCACTTCTGGAATGGTGTGAGCAACTTGAGAAGCCATCTGGCAGACACCTTATGCATATGCAAATGGTCATGAATGATAGTTTACACAGACTCTGTACTAATCTTGACGTCTTCGGCAATTTGGCGAATAGTAATGCGCCGATCTTCCAAAATGGCAGCCTAAACTTGACGGACAGATGCCTCATCAATGGCAGAATGTGGGGGGCGACCAGGTCTAGGAGCTGTTTCCACAGACTTCCAGCCATGTTTGAATTCACGATGCCAGCGTTTTACAAGGTCATATGATGGAGCATTATCACCATAATTTTTTTCATTTTATCTAGAATATCCTGTGGTGTGCGGCCTTTCAAATACAGAAACCGGATCACTACTCGACATTCAATAGTCTCCATTTTACACCTGACTCAGTTCAAACACCTGTAAAACAGAAACCACAATTAGTTCAGAGCTGTAATTTGCCACATTACCTGTACAGATATACATCATTGGACATGCAAAATTTCAGCTAGATAAGACAACTGGAAGTGAGTCAGGGTCATTATTTATTGCACACCCCTCGTATAACTGCACTTACTGAATAATTGTTTAAGGAGTGCTGTATACTACAATATATCACTACGCATTTTTTAGAGATACTTATATACAAGAAAAATATAAGAACTGTTTATTACGTAAATGATAAAATCTAATTTATCTGTGACAGGTTTTGTAATTAGGCGTTTATTATCTTCAGAAAAATCTAATTAGTCTTTCTTAGTTTTTAAGAAGGATACGGTGGTGTTTCGTAAGACATATCACCTAATATGACAATTTGAAATGATATATGTTGACCTGGACCAATCAGCGGATTAGTTCATGCATTTCTTACTTTTCTTCCTATACTGCACATTCAATAATTTTTAATTACCAGTGACATTAGTTTAAGAATGAATTGATATATATATATATATATATATATATATATATTTTATATATATATATTTATTTATATATATTTTATATATATATATTTATTTATATATATTTTATATATATATATATTTATTTATATATATTTTATATATATATTTCTTTATATATATATTATATATATATATATATATATAGATAGATAGATAGATACATTTATTTATATTTAAATAAACATGTTTAATATGACAACACAATAATGACAAGTTTTCGGTCAATTAATTAATATTTAAATACCTGGTCAGGCTATACTTAAACACCGTTTTACAAGGTCAATTTTCAGTGGTATAGAAAAAAAAAAGAAGGAATTTTACAAAAACGCCCTCTTCAAAAACACACGGTACAGTTGATGATGGAAAGAGGATTGAAAAAAAACACGAACAAAGAAAATAACAGCGTGGACAAAGAAGAATAAAAATGAAGAAGAAGAAAAAGAAGAAAAAGAAAAGAGGAGGGGAAGGAGGAGGCGGAAGAAGAAGTAGAGAAAAAAAGTGTGAATCCTTATATACACTCACTCAATTGTTAAATGTTAGTGTAAATTCTCCGCCATCATTGAATGAAAGAGTAAGTTAAGACACAGCGTTGCAAGTCTGCTAAACATGTGCATTAGTTATGAGGAGAGAATGTTGTTTATTCATTTCATTTAGTTCTTCATGAATACTAGGAAAATTAATTTCAATGGTGTCTCACAGTATTAAAAACTTTTTATTCAGAAGAAACGTATATCATAATCTATTTATTACTTAGCACTCTTATAAAACCTCGGTTTCATATTTGAATTTCTTAAAACTGTAAAAATGATATCTATATGTCTACATAAGTGAAAATGTATGTGTGTGTCTGTCTGTGTCTGTGTCTGTGTCCCTGGGTGTACATTTCCCTACCAAACTACTCTGCCAATTTTTAGTCTAAAGACTCGAGTTTTACCATAGGGGTATTGATATTTGGAAAATATTTCTAATTGATGTTTGGCCAGAAATTTGGCTGACATAGAGTCAACGTTGAACGATTTGACCTTTAAAAACTCTACCAAACTCGTCCGCCAATTTTGGGTCTAAACACTTGTAAATTTAGATGTAGAATATTCGACATGGAACAATGTTTTCTTATTTTTATTTGAGCCTAAAACAATACATGTTAAGAGGTACAGAAGGGGTCAAAATAAATAAAAATACGTCTTCGGTCTCTACAAAATGACTCAGCCAAATTTATGTCTAGGTATTTGGAATTTTACATAAAGTCTATTTAGACATAGTGCAAGCTTTGAATCGGATTTTGGCCGAGAATTTGGCTGCCTAGGTCCAAAGTTCAATAGATTACACCTTTGCGGTCTCTAGCAATATATTCAGCCAATTTTGGGTCTAAGCATTTGAAAGTTTATATAAAGGGTATTCAGACATGGTCCGAGTAAAACCGGGCTGAACTGATATATATATATATATATATATATATATATATATATATATATATACATACATACATATATATGCGTATGTGTGTTGCATAAATAAATATATATATATATATATATATATGTAGTAGGTTATAAATATATATAGAGAGAGATTAAGCTACACAGTATATATATATATATATATATATATATATATATATATGCCAATTACCTACACAGAATATATATATGCCAATTACCTACACAGAATATATATATATATATATATATATATATATATATATATATATAGAGAGAGAGAGAGAGAGAGAGAGAGAGAGAGAGAGAAAGGGAGAGAGAGAGAAAGAGAGAGAAAGAGTTAGAGAGGAAGAGAGAGATTTCTTGTTGATTTTTTAACGATAAATACGTTTACACATCGGCTTCGCATCGAAGCTTGTTTTACATAGAAAATTGCTTATATTTTATTAGCACGCATATAATATTCTTTTTTTAAATTATTTTTAAAACAGTAATCTACGTACGTGCATGTTTTGGGTTAACTTCCGCTCTTCAGCGTAGCTTGACTGTGTCTTGGAATCAAATTCCGGATACACATGATCCGGAGTGCGATTCCTGGACACAATCATGCGGCAAACATGTGCTTCACATGCTAGTTCAACAATGTGGAAGATACAACGACGAAGAAAATCGTCCGGCGGCTAGGTGGCAATTTGGTACTCAACGTAATGCTGTACCGGCAACCTGCCGCTAAATTTGTAAATATATATAAACCTATAAACCGAAATAAAACAATAATTTATATATATATATATATATATATATATATATATATATATATATATATATATATATATATATATATATATATATATAAAGGTTTAAATAAAATATGTGGAAGTTTCTCTAGAGATCTTTCGAGTATCATTTCATCAGGAAGAAATCAATAGCGTAAAAAATAATATTATGTCGAAAGTTTAAAGAGTTCTTATAGAGAACTATTGAATATGCCAAAAGTACGGGGACAACTAAAATTAAGTTTATTAACGTTTAAAAACGATTAAAATATTGGCACAACGAGTGGAATCTTTGAAATGCCCGGTTTATTTAAAATAACCGTGGATTGGGGAAAAGAGTAACATACTTTCCAAACAGATTCGCAGAAGTATTTACGACTGCTTTTATTCTGTGTCCTGGCGTTTGGTATATACTATGCGACCTGCCTTTCCTTCTTTTCGCAAAGATAGTTTGCCTTACATCCCAAAATAGCAATATTGTGTATCAATGCAAATGCCAGTGCGATGCTTGTTATATTGGGCGAACATCCTTGCATCTTCTGACTCGTATACACCAGCATGTTCCATCGAAGATCAGACAAGGGAGGATGGCGTCTGGTAGTCCCCCTCCTTCTGCAGCCTTGGACTCTGATATTGGCCAGCATTTGGTTGACAACCCCTGATGTGCCTATAGATATAAAATAGAATGGTTGCAGGTGCTACATAGAGCGGACTCCAGAAACCATTTAAAGGTTTTGGAGTATGTCTCTATTGCGGTGCGTAAATCTTCTTTGTGCCGGCAAAAAGAAACAGCAAACGCATTGTTTCTCTTTGGAGAACTTTGAATCTTTTCTCCCGCTTTTTGTCTCCACTCGTTGTGCCAATATTTTAATCGTTTTTAAATGTTAATAAACTTAATTTTAGTTGTCCCCGTAATTTTTTCACATTCAATAGTTCCCTATAAGAAGTCTTTAAACTTTCGACACATTATTATTTTTTGCGCTATCGATTTCCTCCTGATGAGATCATAGCCGAAAGAGCAATAGAGAAACTTCCCCCTAATTTATTTGAAACTTTCATATATATTCTGTACCTCCAAACATATATATATATATATATATATATATATATATATATATTTATATATATACTATAATAATTTAATATGCAACTATCTATTTACATATAACGTTTCATCAATAGGTTTATATTACACTATTTCACCGGTCGAAGTTATTGTAATTGTTATTCGCCTCGTAGTTTTGTTTACGCTTTTAATTATAACGAATATCCCTTGTTTTTTTTTAATAAAACACAAAACATTCTTTAACTATTAAAGACTATAACATTTGTAAATATTTTGATTTGTTTATATTTTTAAAGTTAGTGTTTAATCATTAAAAAGCTTGTTTACTTCTCCCGGCAATTGTTCTTCGCCTCATGGTTTTGTTGACGCTTTTAATTATAACGATTATCTCTGTTTTCTTTGTCCAATCAAACAAAAAAAAATTAACTATTAAAGAATATCACATGTTTAAATATTCTGATTTGTTTATATTTTTTCAAGTCAGTGTTTAATCATTAAAAAGCTTTTTTACGTGCTGAACTCCGAAAGAATTCTAATTTTAAGGTAAGTGTAAACAAAACATTACTTTTTAAGATTAATGTATTTCTTTCAAATTTATTAATTTATTTAATATATTTTTGCATTTTAATTTTTTCGAATACATTTTTTTTTAGGTTTCTTATTAAAATGTCCGGAAAATCTACAATTTCAGCAACTCGCAGTAAAAATGTTATGATATTTGGAGGTCCACCTGCACCATTAAATAAAACGGAGCCTCAAATTTACCGACAAATTATTCAATATTGTTACTATTTAAAGAATAGTTGTCCTCAGCTTTCAACTATTGCTATTAATAAATTAATAACAAAGTATGTAATGGATATATGGAAGGCAGTTTATCCACGTTTACCTCTGTTAACAGAACTGTTTTAAAGAAGGTGAATATATTATGTTTCGAGAAAGCCAAACAAATAAATCGAAGATCTCTCCCTGCTTCGAAAGTGAAAAAATTGACAGAAAAACTGGATTTGTTATTTGACATTTCATCTTGTTGTTGCGAATTACATGTTCTACCTTGTGAGGATTATCGAGTAAAATCCAACAAAGAAAATTGCTGCAGTAAGCACATTATTTGCACTTGCCCTTTTCAAAAAAAGATAAAGTTATTTTCTATTTTTGTTTTGAAATGTCTTTGTGAGTCAACCTTATATCAAAATTAATTTCCAAATATTATTTAAATATTTAAACACATTTTTCTCTTTAATTTTCATGCATATTTTTATGTTACTCTGTTTAGTTATATTAATAAATAATATAAATATAATCTAATCTTTCAGGTTCCAGTTGAGGATCGTGAATATTTAAAGGATCAGATGTGCAAAATAGGGCCTAAGGGTACTTTTAAACTTAGCCCCATCGATAAATGCGCTATTAGGAACAGTAAAAAGGAACAAAAAAGATTAAGAAAAAAATTACCAACGCCAACAGCTTTAACATTAAATCTCCAGGATATTGTCTCTGTTTCCTCCTCCTCATCTTGCCCAAGTGAAGAACTAGAAGAAGAATATTTCCAGCCACACACGGATAAAAAAGAGCCTTATAGCCTTACGAAATTTCCCAGATATGCCCTTGAATTAGTCAGAGGGGACATATCTTTCAATGTTGGAGCGAGCCTGGCTTATGCTTTGCTTTTGGATTTGAAGGCTATGGGCCTTCTGATACATAATATTAATATATAAAATATTATTATTGATAAATGTAAAATTGACAGAGCAAAAACCAAAGTGAAAGAAACAGCTCAACAAAAGCATGAAGAAAGTGTGGGGAACCTCATCTGTATTGGAGTTGACGGGAGACTTGATAAGGACACGTTAAAATATAAAGAAGTTGTCGATGAAAATGGACTAAAGTCTGTGAAAAAAACCAAGGGCCCTGAACGGCATTTGATTTTTACAAAGGAGACACCATCTGAAAGTCATTACCTGACTCATAGAATTTTACCTAAAACTGGTGCAACAAGTGCTGTTCATGCAGATCAAGTTCTGGATGTTCTAAAGGAATTCAATAGTGAGAGCTCAATAAAGGCCATCCTTGTTGATAATACTAATGCCAACACAGGTTGTGAATGTGGACTGGTATCAATTTTAGAAAAGAAATTAAACAAAAATCTACATACAATTGGTTGTTCTTTGCATCAAAATGAACTGCCCTTCAGAGCCATTCTTAAAAAAACTAGATGGCTGTGCAAAAGGCCCTATAACCTTCAGTGGCCCCCTGGGGAAATTATGCTCAAATGATTATCATGATTTACCCCAAATAGCATTTTCCCCCATTAGCAGTCCTCTGGATTCAATTGTAAAAATTGATCAAATAAATTATCTCAGCTGTGATCAAAGACTTTTGTTTGAATACACAGTAGGCATTTCTGGAGGTCAAGTTGACCCTAGATATGCTTCCTGGAAAATCGTCCCTTTAAACCAATTGCTGGTTTGAAATTAAAAGATATAATACATTACACAACCAGCAAGTGAACATTTTGAATATGATCCAGAGGATTAAAAAGCAGCCTGGTGAAATCCAAAACATCACTTTAAGAAACATTCAATAGAATGCATTTTGTTTACTGCCCGAAAACTTTTTATATTTCAGGCTCAAATCTGAGGAAGTTGAAGTAAGAGAAGAAGCTTTACAAAGAATTCTGGCCATTAGGTAAGTAAATATTTAGTCATATCACTGATTTAATTATTTTAATCTATAGAATCATTTTATCTATTTTCATCATAATTATTAAAGCAGTGAAGATTAGAATTTTTTAATAATTCAATTATTTAATTTTTACATTCTTTCAGGAATGCAGAACCAACCAGGAAACGATTGAAAAGATTCGAGATTATAAATTTTGATTCCACTCATTGGACAGGGTTAATAAATTTAACTTCATGTGAAATTTATGAACCAGCAATGATGGAGGAATTTTCTGATTCCGAACTTCGTGATTGTTTATTAAATGGAACTAAAGTGGACTTGCCAGATTTACCTTCACATTCTCAGGGTGTGAAACGGGCAGTCAAGTTAACAACAGAAGCTTCACTGAGTGTTTATGGTTTTGAAGCGAGGCATAAACAGATAATGGGAAAATTATTGAGTCAAAAGTTGAGACCGTCATTTTTGTCCAAAGGCTCATATATAGAGCAGTTTGACTCTATTTACTAATCTTTATTAAAATAGTGTTTGTTTATCCTTATTTGTTTGTATGTTATATTTTCACTTATAAAAGTAAAAAATAAGTTTAAACCTATTAAAATATTACAGGTTAATTCATTATGTAAAATGGCAGTCAAAACAAAAAAAAACAAATACTGAAAATGGGGGGGTAGACTTTCAATTTCAAGATTAATTATCTTGTTTTTATTCATATCATTTTTATATAATAAAAGGACATTTTGTGATGTAAATAGTAAAATTATTTGTTTTTTCTCACAAATATCAAGCGAAATTATGCAGAAAACAAGAATTTTCTGTATTTCGTTGTTTAAGATCTGTGATACCAAATGCCCAAAAAATCGCTGAAGCATTTGATCTAATTTTTTTGTATAAGTACTTAATATACTAATCCACAACTTTCGGTTTATGCCTCTTTAAAAAAAATGAAAAATCAACCTACCCTAATATATATATATATATATATATATATATATATATATATATATATATATATATATATATATTCAATATTCTTGATTCAACTGTGTATCTAGACAGCAATTTACCAATCTCTACTATGAAGAGTTTCTAACTAGTTGTTCCATGAGGTATATGAACATATTATTTCGGTTTGGTTTTTGCATTTATATTGGAGAAACTGTTTCTCCCATAAACTTAGTCGTGCACTGATAAAGCAGAACGTTTCCCCTTCAACCTAATTAGTGCTCTCACTCCCCCTGCTCAAAATTATTTCATACTTACGAGTATAATTCACTTAAAGCCATATTTGCTCACTCGCGCTTATAATTCCAACATACCACGATACATTTCTTTAAAACTAATAACCCCTTCTTAATTTTTTATTGGATTTTTAATGGTGTACAGTGTGTATGAAAACGTACTAAGGCAATAAAGATAGTATCGGAATAATTGATTTTTTCATGGAAATCCCTGCACACACGCTATGAACACACAAGATATAAGGAGTAAGAAAATATTACTTTAATATCAAATATCAATAGCTAATAAGTAGTAAATTGAAAGGTACAATCCAAGAAAAGAACAATTATATCCGGTTTGTTAGAAACATCTATCATGGAATGTGTGAACAAAAGAAAGCAAGAATTACGGGGTTGCGAAAAACAAACTCAACTTCTATTTTCTTATTTCACTTTTTTTTTACACGTTGGTCACCACTTATCAAGGCCCGGAAGCCACTCAGGGATAAGGGTTATTGCAAATACATTAGGTTAGTGTGGAGATTTGATGAAGAGTTTACTTAAGGGGGCGGTTCATTAGGAATTTGTTAACATTGGACTTGAACACATACAAGTTGTAGTCAGGTGGGAAGTAGGCATACGGAACAGAGTTCCACATGCGCTCAGTACTAAGAAAGATTTGTTCATGGAATCCACGTTTTGATTTAGGCACAGATAAAGAGTGGGGGAAATTTTTCATAGTTGATTCAGCTAGACGGGTGTGTTTCGTGAAAGATTGGCAAGGGGGGGCAGACATTGGAGTTCAGACGAGCACCTGCCATGGAAATAACGATAAAACAAGGATAGGCTCGCAACGTCTTTACTGTGGGAGAGAGGTTGCAGGGTAGAGAAAAGGGCATCCCCCACTAAGCCACGAAGTCTATTTTGTACTCTGTCAAGGCAGGATAGGCTGTTTTTAGCAGCTCCTACCCAGATATGGCAGCAGTATTCCATCCTTGGACGTACTTGGCTTTTATATAGATAGAGAATTGCATCAGTAGTGAGATATCTTCTGGAGCGGTAGAAGGATCCCACCATCTTCACAGCGACCTTGGCAACAGACTTGATGTACGTGTTCTATTTCAGATCAGGAGTAAAGGTCAAACCCAAAAGCTTGTCAAAACACGGCGCCTCTCCCAGACGAGAGCCATCCATCACAATTGATGCCAGATGAGGATCAGAGCGTTGATGATGTAAGAGTAGGAGTTTGGTTTTGGATGCATTAATGGTAACCAGCCACGTCTTCCCACACTGGACCACGCGCTCGAGATTAGAGGAGAGAGAATAAGAGAGAGCTTTGCCATTTACAGCCTTTGATGTGTTGCCGTAGATGGTCGTGTCTTCAGCATAGATGTCAACGAATAATTTACGTATGTGTTTAGGGAAGTCATTTATGTAGGTCAGGAAGAGAGTTGGGCCCAGGATTGACCCCTGAGGGACTTCAGCATTAATACTGCAGGCCTCTGATTTTTTTTCCATCGACCACTACTCTTATGAGCCTATCGGAGAGAAATCATTTAATGATTGAGAAAACATTTCCAGTTATACCGTAGCTGGAAATCTTGTGAAGTTGACCCTTATGCCATACCTTGTCGAAGGCCTTTGATATGTCGAGAGCAATTGCCCTAGAAAGGAAGCCTTTGTCAAGAGATTCACTAATCCTGTGAGATATAACCGTCAGCACATCTGCGGTAGATCTTGCAGAATGGAAACCATATTGTGTGTCACTAAGAATGTTGTTTCTGCTAAGGTGGTTGACTATTTCTCTATTTAATATAGATTCCAGCAACTTACTCATAACACACAGGCGACTTATTGGTCTGTACTGAAAGGGAGATGGCTTATCACCTGAATTCTTAAATACAGGGCAAACTGATGAGGTCTTCCAGGGAGTCGGAAAGCACTTCTCCTTAAAGCAGCGCTTAAACAGTTTTGTGAGTATGGGAGCAAGTTCTGGTTGAAGCTTTCTTAAGACTATAATTGGGTTGCCGTCAAGGCCAGTTGCTTTACTGGAATCTAGGTTCTTGATTAGCTTGGCGACCTCATGTACGGATATTGGTATGTTACCTAGCGTGTTCTGTGTTATAGGAGGAAATATGGAGAGTTGATGGCCTTCGTCGCATTGGGTAGAATAAGCTGCAAAGTTCTTTGCAAATTGTTTGGCCTTGTCTGATGCTGACGAGATGACCTCTGGTCCATTGATAATGGTTGGGATAGAACGCACACTTCTGTTCAGGATCCTATTTGTTATTTACGAAAACTGGTGTGAACCAAGCCGCTGATCAGCTACCTTGGATTTAACAGACTGGGCACATAGCTCTCTTGCATTTTATTACTCTTTTACAGTGGTGGCTGGCAGTCCTGAAAGCAGCTTTAGTCTTAGTGCATCATTCTCACATAAATTAGCGAAAACTAGAATCATATTGAAAATGGCGTTTTCGGTAAAACATGACGCATTCAAATATCTGCCTAAATAAATTATCCTTAAACGTTACGAATTCTTTGTGATCTTATGTACTAGGTGATAATCGATTTCGTTTTAATAAATGACGGAGATAGCCAGACATATGTATTTCATCCCAAATAATTAATCTTTATGAATTTCGATCGACTTCAACAACATGTGCTTAAAAATTGAAAACAAAAATATAAATGTTCAATACCGTTGTAAGAATCTTAATTTTTAATATATCCACAGAAAGATGATTAATTTCATAATGAAAAAACATCGATTATGGCATTTAAGGCCGAAATATTCTTTAATTATAAAGCAAGCAAATATTTCTATCTTAGTGAGACACATATTCATTAAAAAATAATATAACAATTTCACAATCATTTAAAAGTTAATATTGTGTTTTTATTAATCATCTAACTTGCTACTTCTTCAGTAGATCTGTTGTTGGTTTTTAATTATTTACAATATACATTAAGGATCATTTCTTAGTCTAGAAGGATTTTTTACATTTCAATCACATGCGGGGCGAAAAAACATACGTAGCTTATGTTTCCTCTTACTATATAAGGGTAAAGAGGAGTTCTATTCATGTCTGTATTGTTAAATTGGATGTCTATTTCTTCTTCTGGAGTAGGAAGATACCGATAGTTAGTGATTTCCGACAGGGATTTACGACATGGTTGTTTCAAGTTCGAATCGTCGTTTCACAAAATCACTTACACTAAGACTGTAAGCAACGATCACATAGGTCTCCGATGTCTTTCTGAAAACAATATTGACGAGAACAATATGTGGAAAACAAATGTCAACAATAGAATCTACGGATTCATACGACATGTTGATGATGATTGTGATGTGCCCGTTGATTTCTTTATCACTGTCTTGAAATATCGTAGATATCCTCACTATCATCTCACAACGTATATACCGTTCACTGAACAGAGAAGGGAGGGTAGAGCGGTAGCCCTCAATATATTTAAGGCTTTTGACAGGGGTTTGCACGATGATCTTTTAAGGAAAATCAGATCATACGGTATCACTGGACGAATACATAATGCAATTAAATCCTTCTTAAGTAAGAGAAAAAACAGGTTTTCCTCGACCGTCGTACAGCTAGACAATATATAAAATGCTACGACCATTATTATTCCGCATATTTATAAATGACCTCCCTGATAAAATTGCTTCTGAGATCGGTTTATTTGTTGATGATACCACTCTCTATAACAAGCACGAGGGGAAAACAAACGAGCACATATCTAAGGAAATGGCAGAAAAACTATATGAAGACCTATAATCTGTAGTGGAATGCGGACACAAATGGATGGTCACATTCAATGCCGTCAAGACATAGCTTGTTCCATTCAATAATTACAAGAAACCTTCTTTACCACCAAAACACATTACCTAAAAGAACTTGCTTTAAAGTCCTCGGCCTAACTTTCACAGGGAACATAAACATACTGAGAGAATTACCAAGGCTGCTGAAAAAAAGGTGGGCTCTCTCTACTGTGCTAGAAAGCTACTTACGCATAAAAGTATCCTATACCTCTATAAGGCCACCATTCGCCCAGGTATCGAGAACTGTTGTAATATTTAGGCTGGTGCATCTGCTACTTGTCTCTCACTCTTTGGCAAGGTTCAAAAATGAGTCGCCAATCTGATAGGTCCTGAAGTGTCATCTAGGCTTCAGCCTCTGTCTAATCGACGAAATGTATCATCCCTCTGCCTGTTCTACAAATATTTTAATGGTAAATGATCTGCCGAACTACAAGTACTTGCGCCCCCACGACGTTAATACCCCCGACAAGCAAATAAATCCCACCCCTACACAGTGGATATCCCAATATATAAGAAAGCCATCTACTCTAATAGTTTCTCTCACAGAATTGCTAAACATTGAAACTCCCTTCCGGGATTCTGCTTCCCTAACTGTACTGACATGCAAAGGTTCAAGTGTAATATGAACATACATCTTGCTACTCATCTCCCTTCATAATATCCCTGCAACTTTTTCAGAGTTGCACTGTGCCTTGTTTGGACTGAAAATTGTATTGAAAAAAAAATAATTTCTACAAGGATTGCCTATTTAGTGATTTGCCATTTAAAGATTTTTTTGGCGGAGAACGAAATATACTTCGCTATCTAGTGAAAAATTCTCCGATATATTTTCCGTGCAGATTGGTTCGCAAACAGAATACATCTATATGTTACGTATCCGTTAGATTATTAATATTTACATTTTTTATTACGATTCAAATTTAGACTGTCATCTCATCAAAACATTGGCTAACAGAAGCCCGAAAAATCTCCCTTATTTCTATTTTTATCTCAAATCAAACACAACTTTTAGAAACAGAGTTCATAGAAAGCAACTAACTACGCGAACAACACGCTATTGTTCTTTTATTTTCCAAGTCTTTTAAATTCCAATATTAACAAATGTTTGTTACGTCGTCCAGTAAATTAGTAACATGTACCAATATTTTCAAAGTATTGTTTTATCGTCTAATATAAAAACTCACTAACCCTTATCCTCGAATAGCTTTTGGCCCTGATGGATCATGCAAGATGAATGTAAGGAAAGGATAAACAGATCTTTAATGATATGTTGTTGTTTATTATTCAGTGAGTTGTAATATTCTGTAAAACATTACCTATATCATGCACTACACACACACACACACACACACACACACACACACATATATATATATATATATATATATATATATATATATATATATATATATATATATATGGTGGATTCTCTCATCGAAGACGATGAATGAGGGTTCAGTATGCAATCTTCAACAGCTCCCAAGCTCTGTGATACTACTTGCGTAATTGCAATCTTGTAGACGTCCGGCACACTCCTCCGCAGATGGTGAACTTTCATATGCTCGTAGGTCAAAGATGCCTTCTCGAATGAACAGATAACCCTGCTTTGCTGCGTGCTCTGAAACCACAATGGCATACATATTCATTTTTAGGTGGATGTTTCTTGTGTTTTGCCTTCATATTTGCACGAAGGCAAAGGCGGTTATGTTCAAATTCTTTGGTCCCCAGGAAACACATCTTCCTCCATTTTCTGCGATCCCTTGCTGCACTCTCCCAGGAACTCAGAGAAATTCCACAGCGTTTCAGGTTGTCTTTTAGTTTATCTTTGTAACGAAGCAGGGGACGCCTTATTGGACGGCAAGAATTTGTCAGTTGCCCATAAAAAAGTTGCTTAGGAACTCTTGAGTCATCCATTCTTACAAGATGACCCGACCATCGCATTTGTATCCTGATCAAAAATGGTTCAATACCAGTGATTTCACATCTCTCCAGTAATTCACTATTCGGAACCCAATCCTGCCATCCAACATTGCAAATAAAACGCAGACATCTCATATGGAAGGAGTCAAACTGATTTATATGCTTGCGGTACAAGGTCCACGTTTCGGCACCATACAGAAGAGTAGGCAGAACAACAACCACCGTTACTTTTAGAGACACATCGTGGCTGTTCAAGAGTCTGTGTCACAACCTACCAAATGCCTCACTAGCTTTATTAATTCTACATTGGATGTCCTTTTCAAATTTAGCATCATCAGAAAAAAACAGAGCCGAGGTATGTAAAATAACATACTGTTTTCAAGGCTTCACCATCAACATACCCCACTGGTTGTGAAGAGGAGGTAGTGTTTGATTTTTGCTGGTGAATAATTTCAGTCTTTTTCATGCTAATTCTGCATGTCATCAAGACTGTGGGTGACAAGAGCACAGTCATCAACATAAAGGAGGTCAAGAACAGTCTGCACAGAAGTCTTGGTTTTGGCCTTGAACCGTTGCTGGTTAAATAATCCTCCACTTGATCGATACTCAACACCTATGCCTCCTGAGGTATTCCTGAAAGCTGTCTACAGCATCACTGAAAAGAAAAGAGCAAATATGATCGGAGCAAGGACACACCATTGCTTAGTTCCATTTGACACTTCAGATGCTTCACTTTGTTCACAGCCAGATCGTATTGTCGCCAGCATTACCCAGTGAAAGGAGACAATCACATTCAACATCTAGTCCGGAATACGAATCCTCCTCAAAACAGTCCACAGGGCATCCCTACAGACGGTATCAAATGCCTTTGTGATGTCGACGAATGTGAAAAACAAGTCCTTATTCTGCTCCCTCGCTTTCTCCTGTAGTTGCCGAAGGCTAAAGATCATGTTCACAGTACCTCTTCCTGCCCTGGTAAACCCCACTGGTTTTACAGATTGAACCATTGAATCTGTTTAGGATTACACGAATTAGAATCTTACCGGCAACAGACAAAAGAGAAATGCCTCTATAGATATCACACTCACACTTATTTCCTTTGTGCTTAAACAGGTGAATAATTGATGCGTCTTCGAACTGTTGTGGCACGGTATCAAGTTCCCATATTAATGAAACAGGGAACTTAGTTTCCTGATTAACAGTCGGCTTCCACATTTGTATACTTCTGCAGGTATGCCGTCATCACCTGGAGCCTTACCATTTGAAAGTTGCTTTACAGCCCATTCAATCTCCGACATGGATGGAGTATCAGCAAGCACCTCGATGGTTAGCCTCTGAGGAATACCATAAATCACTCCTCAATCCACTGGCGATTCTTTTGTTGAAACATTTGAAAAGTGTTCAGACCAGCGCTTAGAAATTTCTTTCTTATCAGTGAGGAGAATACCATCCGACGAAAATATTGGAGATGTCTCCCTTAAAATGGGAACAACCACCCCTTGAGGTTTTGGTAGAATTATTTAAAATCACACCTATCCGCCGCATCTTGTAAGGCCTCAGCTTTCTCTTCCCACCAGTCTTGTTTCATTTTCCGGAGACGAGATTGTGCCAACCTTTTGGCCATTCTGAAAGCCTTGTGTTCCACTGAAGAATTTTTGTCAGTAATCCATACTTGATGGGTTTGATGAATGTTATTAAGCAGTGTGACGATAGTTGGATCATTTTCATCAAACCAATCTTGGTTTTTCCTTCGAACATATCCTAATGACTCTTTAGCAGAGTAATACACTGCAGTTTTAAACTCTCTCCAAGATGCATCAATATCATTCCCACATACAACGGAGGACAGCTTTTCATCAGTAGCCTTTTGAAATGAGTGCATTATCTCCTTAACTTTCAACTTGTCTACATCAATTCTCTTGATGGAAGAGTTTCGTTGGTTTTTAACAGGGCGCTTGGGTTTAATCCTGACTGTTGAGCAGATCAATTTATGGTCTGACCAACATTCCCCGATGCTGTACGAACGTGTAAGATTTATATCTTGTCTATCAGAACGACGTACAATGACATAATCAATGAGATGATAATGATTAGACCGGGGATGTTTCCAACTGGCTTTCTTGCAATTAGGCAGCTGAAACACTGTATTAGTGAGCAAAATAATTCACTGCAAAGAGATGATAAGAGAACACCATTTGAGTTGACTTTACCAATTCCATGTGAAGCAATGACACTTCTCCAGAATTGTGTATCACTACCCACACGAGCATTGAAGTCACCCAAGATAAACAGCTTATATATATATATATATATATATATATATATATATATATATATATATATATATATATATATACAATATTTATTATGACACTATATATACATATTTCAAGGTCGTACCATTGGTTTCGATACACCGAAAACAGTAATAATATACTGTGGAAAATCGGTATAATCTCTTCGGCGACAAAGAAAAATCTGAAACTAATGCAAAATGAACGAACATAGAAGAAACGCTAGACGAGCGTTTAAGACTCAGAATTTCATATTTAAAAAAATATCGTTTTAAAACTGACGTTAATAGATTATTATAGAAGAAAGAAAGGAAGAATGTGTGTGTGTGTGTGTGTGTGTGTGTGTGTGTGTGTGTGCGTGCATAGCGGGGAAGGGGGTGCGATGGGAAACTCTCTAAAAAATATAAAGGTCCTGTTAAAGCCATATTAATAAATAAAAGTAGGACAATTAACGGTAATAAATAATGAGAAAGGCATGAATATATTAATATGATTTATAAAATTTTTTAAATTATTTAAATTAATTAAATTAAATAAAATAAGGATAAAGATAAATAAGGTAAATTTAATAAATAAATAAAAAATAAGAACTTTAAAAGAATTTTAATTTTTTTAAAAAAATATTAATATTTTAATTATGAGAGAATAATAGTGAATGGAGAAATTTAAGATAATTAAAATAATTAAAGGAAATTAATAAATATTAAAAGACTATACAACTATCAGATGCGAAGGTTGTGGGGGGGGGGAAGGGGAATAGTTTCTCTATAAAAGTTATCCTTATTATTGGGGGGGGTTATATGGTAGAGTTAAGGATATTAGGTGGTGAGAAAGGTTGAGATATGAGTAGAAGAGAGTTGGTTTGGAGATTAGAATGAGAGGTGAATGTGGAATTTAGGTGTCTATACGTGAATAGGGTGTCTTTGTGTAAATAGGGTGTGTGATAGTAAGGAGGTAAGGTGGCGAGGAATGTTGAGGTATGATTAGAAGAGAGATGGTTTGAGGTTTAGAGTGAGAGGTGAATGTGGTATTTAGGTGTCTATGTGTGAATTAGGAGTCTTTGTGTAAATGGAGTGTGAATCGGTTAAGTTATGCTGTTGTTAGGCCATTTGGCGAGGAGGAATTTTCTTTTGTGGGGACATTGTCTGAAGATTTCGTTTTTAATATTCATACAGGCTATGGATGGGTTATTGATAGCCTGAAGGATCCTAAATTTTTCAGTAGTGCAAAGTGAGCAGGTCTTGGAGGTTGGGTCGTAAGATTTTTTAATATCCATGATTGACCATTTTATTTTATATGGAGTATTAGATTCTTTAAGCGACCAAATCTTGGTGGCTAAAGATGTGTCAAATTTCTTTTGGGGATATTTGAAAGTGGAGTTATGTGCATACAGCCTCTGCTTGAAGGTACCCTGAGTCATTCCAATGTAGATTTCTTCTTTACCTGGGTTATTTTCAGGAATGACTTTGGCCTGGTAAACGATAGATTTGATTGTGCAGCCTCCCCCCAGAGGACAGGTATCTCCTCCCCTGCATGAGCAGCGAGGGTTAGGGGGGTTAATAGGGATTGGGGGTTTAGATGTCAGGATAGAGCCGACTGAGGGAGAGCAGGAATAGCTAGTTTTGATGGTGTTTCTATTAAAGATTTTATGGAGTTTGTTTGTGGGTGGAAAATGCTTATCTATTAGAAGAAGGAATTGTCTACCTATATTATACCTGACGTTGAGGGAGAACGGAGGGGTGAACCAAATTATGTTCCTGGATCTGTTGGGTCTGCGCTGTCTGGTGGGTGGATTGGGCATATATGAAATATCTTCCTGGTATCCACTTTCTCGGAGCGCTCTGTTATAATATGGCGCAGCTTGTTGGAAAATCTCTCTGCTGGATGAAAGGTTGGAGATTCTTCTGCTGATGCTGGGGACAAGGTTCTTGAAAACACGAGGTGGATGGCATGATTGCGTATTAATGTACTTAAGCTGTTCAGTAGGTTTGTGGTAGGGTCTGGTAGAATTGCTGGGCAGGTCCAATGTAACATCTAAGAAATCCACACTAGTAAGGTTGGTGTCAATGGTGATATTAAACTTTGCACTACTGAAAAATTTAGGATCCTTCAGGCTATCAATAACCCATCCATAGCCTGTATGAATATTAAAAACGAAATCTTCAGACAATGTCCCCACAAAAGAAAATTCCTCCTCGCCAAATGGCCTAACAACAGCATAACTTAACCGATTCACACTCCATTTACACAAAGACTCCTAATTCACACATAGACACCTAAATACCACATTCACCTCTCACTCTAAACCTCAAACCATCTCTCTTCTAATCATACCTCAACATTCCTCGCCACCTTACCTCCTTACTATCACACACCCTATTTACACAAAGACACCCTATTCACGTATAGACACCTAAATTCCACATTCACCTCTCATTCTAATCTCCAAACCAACTCTCTTCTACTCATATCTCAACCTTTCTCACCACCTAATATCCTTAACTCTACCATATAACCCCCCCCCAATAATAAGGATAACCTTTATAGAGAAACTATTCCCCTTCCCCCCCACAACCTTCGCATCTGATAGTTGTATAGTCTTTTAATATTTATTAATTTCCTTTAATTATTTTAATTATCTTAAATTTCTCCATTCACTATTATTCTCTCATAATTAAAATATTAATATTTTTTAAAAAAAATTAAAATTCTTTTAAAGTTCTTATTTTTTATTTATTTATTAAATTTACCTTATTTATCTTTATCCTTATTTTATTTAATTTAATTAATTTAAATAATTTAAAAAAATTTATAAATCATATTAATATATTCATGCCTTTCTCATTATTTATTACCGTTAATTGTCCTACTTTTATTTATTAATATGGCTTTAACAGGACCTTTATATTTTTTAGAGAGTTTCCCATCGCACCCCCTTCCCCGCTATGCACGCACACACACACACACACACACACACACACACACACACATTCTTCCTTTCTTTCTTCTATAATAATCTATTAACGTCAGTTTTAAAACGATATTTTTTTAAATATGAAATTCTGAGTCTTAAACGCTCGTCTAGCGTTTCTTCTATGTTCGTTCATTTTGCATTAGTTTCAGATTTTTCTTTGTCGCCGAAGAGATTATACCGATTTTCCACAGTATATTATTACTGTTTTCGGTGTATCGAAACCAATGGTACGACCTTGAAATATGTATATATAGTGTCATAATAAATATTGTATCTTCAGCTCTCACATCTACGATCGAGCACTTTATTGGATTTTTTTCATCACCCCTGGACACGCTATATATATATATATATATATATATATATATATATATATATATATATATATATATGCATTCTGGAAATTAAATCAATGTTTTATTTCAGAAGTTTCTAATAAGTAACTATTCTGCACATGTTTTGGTGATGAATAATTTTCTGTTGGTCACGGTTCTGTACAAGTCCTGTAATTAATAGTTTTGCAGGCAAAGAACAATAGATCTGAAATGAAAACAGTACGATAAGTTTTCTTCACATCTTGTATAGTCTTGCATTATCTAGAGAAACACTCCATATTCACAACATTTTCCCCCACCAAATTTCTCACTCATAGAGGAGAAAGTCCCTTAAATGCTACCTACAAACTTGCAGTGACCGCCTCATCAGTTCATGATTAAGATTAGGAGTACTCAAAGAGTTAGGCTCTTCAGTGCGAGCCTGTCTGTGGGCCCTAAAATACTTTACTCCGAAACGTTTGCTTCTCATAGGAGCAGAACGTTCCGCGTCAGAGTCAGTCCCTGGATGAACACGTTGTCCCGGTGCTAGTCCTTCATCTGTCAGGGATTCAGATATTGGCGTATCCCAAGTGTCTGATGGAACCCAAATGGAAACAGTGTCAAGAGCATTCGTGGAGGTACACAATAGAGATCGTATGGCAGTAAATGTGACAAGAATGGGAATTTCCAGATTATCACTCGAACATCCGTTATTTGATGCAGCCAAGTGAACTGTCTTCCCAATAATTGCCGTTAGTATGATGATCGCCTGGTCCAATTAGGTGATGGCTGGCGGACTATGGGTCTGGGAGCAGGACTCAGTGCCGCTCAACAAGTAAAAAAGAACAAAAAAAAACACGCAAGCTTGGCTTCAGAAAGAGAGCTTAGACTTTGTAAACTTCTCTCACTGTCACCCCCCAACCTGAAGCCACCGGACTACTCTGTTTTGTCATATATCAGATAACATTACTTCGGACAACACCACTGCAAACCATCCGCCGAGTATGTGCCGAGCTCTCGCTGGCGGTTGTGGAAAAAGGATGCTCCCAATTCCGGACCCGTACCGATTCAGTGATTGAGGGGGAAAGCGGCTGCATTAAATATATGTAAACTTTACTACACCATCAAGTTTCTGGAATTGATTTTATTCTATATAAGTTTTAAAATGAATTTTAACGTTTTTGCCTGTATTCATCGTATAATAAATAATAGGGAATGTTGACCGTGAGGCCAGTTCCCTCAGCCCGAAAAAAGGACTCCTCACTATTAAAACATATACAAAGTTGTAGATGGCCTATGCCCCTCCTAAGGAGCTCAAGGCTTTGGATCGCTTGTAATTATAGTTTCTTATGTTTAATATACATAACAATACCACATATATACCTCATTATGGATGGGAGTGCCTGTCCAATGCATAATCGTCAGATTTCTCCTCCACATTACAATATATCGTAGAACATCTTCTTAGCCTACAAACAGCGTGCTTATGTTTTTGTTTTTCTTTATTTAAGGCAATAGATTCTCCCTCTACAATATGTTCTGCATATTATGGTTACTCTGAACTTCTATCATAAATACCGTTTCGGATGTTTAGTCTTTATATTTTCTTAATACATGTGACGCAAATACCAGTGTGACAATATTAGCAGGAGTCTATTGTACTCTTAATATTTCTGATATTCACATATGACTTCTGTATAAAGTTGTGTCTCAGATGAGTAAATTTGCTGATGACACCACGATCCATAAAACACAAGAGGAAATAATCGATGTACGCATATGCAAGACAATGAGAGAAAGCAAACGAACTTCTGTCGGCAGTGGAATGAGGACCAGAAGTTGATGGTAATATTTTATTCTTGTAAACCCTTACTTGTATCAGAAATTTTGTAGGAATTTTTGACACTCCTAACACGAAACTGCGAATAACATATAAAAAAACTCGTAATTTCTCTTTTAAAAGTGGGTTGTTTATTTTCTTTATGGATTATACTTCCAAAATAAACTATTAAAATTGTTTTAAAAGTAATAGACATATATTTTTTATTAAAAAAAACAGTAATAAAATTAATTGGATTTTACAAGCTCAGTATTATTCAATTTGTAAACTTTAAAATCTATCAAAAGTTTTCTATTGATTCAATTTTTACGAAATTTTCAGGGTCAATGTGAAATTTTATGCTCTTTCCAATAAACTGAATACAACATCTAGAGAAACTTTTTTTGATTCACGCCCCCATTTTCAAGTTCATATTAAGAAGTAAATAATTAATTTACTCACCAAAGTTCTATATATCACAAATTTAAGATAAAAGATCAATAAATAATATATTCAAATTTATAACAAAAAAAGTAGCGTTTTTTAGAAATTTACATGTAAAGTCCGAAGTTTAAAACCTTTTTAAAAAAAAAAACAACATAGCATATTTAATTAAACAGCTACAAAAAGCTCTCATCAACCGCTTGCTATGAGAATAAGCCCTTACCCAAGAGCCTATTTTTAAAACTTCAACATGAATTGTAACCAATGAATTGACAGCGTTTTCAATGCTTGAGTAAAGAAGATGAGCCACTTCTTGCAAGTTAGAAACTTACACTAGAGAGCAGCATATATCTGAACAAAACCACATGTCGGCCATGCATAGAATATTGTTGCAATATCTACGCTGGAGAATCTATTAATGGTATTTTACACTTAATGAGAGTACAAAAAAGGGTACTCGAATTTGATTAGTCCCACATTTTCGGCGAAGCTTCAATTTTTGTCAACCTGTAGAAGTGTCGCATTCTTGTGATTATTTACAAGGAATTTAATATGTGGTCTGATACATTCGTAGCACTTTTGTCTCTTCGATGAAAATATATAGGATTAATCCGATAAGAATCCTAATCCCACCCCATTACTGTTGCTCTTGCTAGATACTGGAAAGCCTTCTAGTTTCAACATTTTTCCCCATGTACCGTTACACGTTGCAACTTCTTTCAAGTCCCATGCTTCCCTGGTTGTACCAAGCATCTCTTAGCTCACTTCTCTTTCAGTTTTCTGTTAGGAACGATCCCACAGTGTAAAGCCTTAGGTTCAACGTTGCTATATTCATTATTTGTGGAAAAATGAAAAAAATAAACCAATTCTGCTGACACTTAAAATACAAAAAAAATAATAAATGGATTACGTGTGGCTATCTAATAAATGAATAATGTATAACATTTATACTATTTAAAATTTGAAGAATTGCGATGGGTTTTTCAAATACAGTTGTCATAGATAGTAGATCACTTAATTCTAGTTTACCAATACATTTGTGGTCTTGCTCTATCAGCTTTAGTATTGATTATGTGTGCATAATATCTTTATCCCATCCGCCATAGGAGAATTAGGGCAACTATACTAAAACAGGATACTTGTTTCTTCTAGTTTCTATTTTAAAAAAAGATGATGAAACCATTCTTAACTTGTTTACTCTGTTCCGTCTGCCTGCTTCCCTCCGGACTACAACTTGGATGTCTTCAAGTCCAATGTTAACAAATTCCTAATGAACCGCCCCCTTAATTAAACACACTAACGTAATGTACTTGCAATAACCCTTATCCCTGAGTGGCTTCCGGGTCTTGATAAGTGGTGATCACTGTGTAAAAAAAACAAACTGCAAGTTTATGCACAATTCTATGACCTGTAATTTTCACTTGTAACTTTTTCATTCTTATTGAAATATATATATATTCTAACATCACACTTAAATAGAAAATACCATTGTTATATTATATCACCACCCGCGTGAGTAATATATGTATGTCAAAGCACACAAAAAATATTTTAGCAGATTTATAAAGATCTTAGATGCTCCACTTTTACAAATATTAAAAAAAAATATGTTCTAATAGTGTGAAAGACCAGGAAAATGATAAATAACCCAAAATGAATAAAAGGAAAAAAAAAACACACACTTCATTAATTTTATAAAACCTTAATCTTTTGAAGGTTGCCATTTTTCTTCTTAATAGGTCATGTGTCTCCCGGTTTTGATTAAATATTAACGGTTATTTTCCTGCTATTTTCTGCAGAGTATCTTCATCAATATTAAACAAATAATATAGACATCTGCTTACTTTTACTCTTATCATCTAAATCTGTTTATCGACTAAGAACTCATTTAAAAATGATCTCTTATCTCATCTTTTAATAATTCAAAAGTAACTGTTTAAATTTGCTGATAAAGTTCTATTTTAGAAACTTGTTTCAACACTGAGATATTTTTATAAATATTTACAGACGGTGTCAGCGGACATATAACACCTGTCGAAGTATATATTGATATTCGCCTGCATATAGAAAACTCGCCTCGCCTTTTGCATATATATTTTAACACACATAATTTACAAAGAGATACACGAAACATACCTATATAAAATGAGAATACACTTCATAAAAGATAAAACGAAATTCCAGACAGGTATCAGCAAAATATATACTAGTAGTGTACGTCGGGGCTTTTCGTTTTTTGTACATTAGCTTAAAAGTTTGTTTCAAATTATCGCTGCGCATACGATATTCGACTACGACGGTGTCTATGCAACGGCCAGCCACTTCATAAAAATGCCAGATATTTGTAGATTAATTGATAACCTTTGCTAATAAATTATGAATTAAATAAAAATGATTTATTAGTTTAAAATAACATTCATATGGGACGTCGTATCAACGATTGATAAAAATTACAAATCAATTAACACATACCGTCTGATTTATTTACATGATGATATATAATGAGAAGGATCACACGCAAACTAATCGTTTTTGTAAACAGTCAAAAGGGAGACAACTCCAAGTTACTAACCGCTTTAATAAGGCGTCACCTCTACTTGATAAAGGCGGCAACTCTTCTCATATCGTTCTGTTTTAATCTCCACATTATCAAAAACATGATTGTGATAAAAATCTATCTTACATTGATAATTTCAACAGTGTCTAATATGCTTTGTTATTAAGGGAGTTTATATTCATTTTGGTTTTACTCTCCGACAGTTGGTAGCGTAACAATAGAAAAAAAACTTGAAAAGGAATTAAACCCATCAATCATCCATTAATACACACGATTTTAAAATGATGCATGTCTGCAAGTGACAACACATAAAACACAAGTAGTTTTCACCGTGTGTTAAAGATTCGTTAAATAAATTAACCAGATATTTATTTGGTTTATTTTAAACTTGCAGGCTTCCCGACCTTGCTCGATCGTAAAATATGCAGAAAATTATATTTTAATATATAGAGTAACTCAGACATGCGCATGCGAGTATAATGTTGATCTAAACGATTCAATTCTTCGGAGTAAAAAAAAAATACTCGGGCTGAGTTCGAAACAAAAAACAAAAGACATTGAGCCAATTGCGTAACCAATAGGCCAGCCTGATACGATTTTACAAAGTGTTTTTCCAACTACTTGTTTTAAACATAACGAAGCTATCATGTTTCACGGCCGTGTATGCGCATTCTTGAAACAGTTTACAAAGAAATGAACATCTGATCACCGTCACGTACCAGATGTTTATATTTGCGTCGTTTGCAGTGCTTATTTCCGGATGAAAACGTATTAAATAGTTTTCTCATGTCTATATACAAAATTTGAAGTCTGTAGATCAAAATTTCGTTGGGTATGTAGTTTTCGAAGTGCCCTTACAGATTCTTTCTTTAATAGATATATTCAAAGAAATACACAGCGTTGCCCGGTCCTAAAATACACACTAATGTTAATTAATGTAGAATTGTTTATTAATTAAGAACAGAAATACCGTAGGTATAAAACGTAACGTTAAATTCTTAAGGAAAAAAAAACGGACTGAAATACGTGCGTTTGAGTATTGTTTTTTTTTCTCCTCGTAAGTAAGAAAATACTCGAGCTGAGATTGAGACAAAAACCTAAAGACAGTGAGTAAATTGCGGAAACCATTACACCAGCTTCACACATCTTTCGAACAGCGTTTTCAAAACGAAAATAACATAATATAGCTGTCATATTTTACGACACGTATCTGTTGTTCGCCCATATATTTCTCAAGCGCTTTCTATCCGTACATCCGATTTTTGTCACGAGCCATTGTTGTTTTCTTTTCCTTTTCTGTTCTGTGTAGGCTTGGTGTAAACTAAACACACCAGACCAAGAACACTACAACAATACCGACATTACTATACGAATGGACGGCAAATCCAATATGTACACAATCTGATATAAAACCGACTCCAGCCTGAAACTAAACAACATTCGCTGTGATAAACACAAATTTAAATCACTCACAAAAAGTCATACGGAAGAACTAAAAAAAGAAAATAAATGTTGGGATCAGAATGGTCTGTTGTGGGATAGACGACCCCGCCTCCATGTGTGTGTAATGGTGTATGGATGTATTTAATGGTAGAGGAATTGAAAAAGGCAAAAAGGTCGCATAGTGAGGACGAAAACATACCGTTATATATCAGCAAATGAAATGCAATTTATTAACATAAGTATACATGAAGAAACGATAAAAACAATGAAAGTTCCTTGAAAGATGAGTAACGTTACTTGCGAGAGGCTGACGGTAGCCAGGAGCATTGTGCTGGCCCATTGCCACCGGACCGGTGTTTCTTACACATTGACTGCTCGAAGGTCCGGCGCGAAAGAGGAAGAAATATGGGGAACAGGAAGTGACGTAGCTAGGTCGCTCTTCTGAGTTAAAGGGCGACAATCGAGTTAGGCTGGGAGGTTTCAACTCCCACATAATCTAATAAAGCCGATTTTGGAACAATAAACCTTTATAAAATAATAGGAAATTACACACCTAGCTACATATAAAGGAAAATAAACTCTCACAAAACAGGTTAGCCTCTTAGACTCATAATCTCTAGTCCCCACCACAGCATATAATATAGCTAAAAAAATCAATAATATTATCCGACCTTACATACCTAGTGAATACTACATAAAATGTACCACTAACTTCATCAACCTTTTAAAATTAATCCCCACCCCAAATGCATAACCGCATCCATCGATGCCGAATACTTCTTAAAATGACACAATTAAAATAATCAACAAACAAGTATACAACCACAATACTATACGCCCTGCAGGTATAAAATGCCAAACCCTTGAAAAGTTACTATTAAAATGCACCACAGAAATTCCCTTCTCTGACCCTAATGGGACAACTTACATTCACATAGATGGCGCCTCAATGGGATCACCTGTAGGCCCAACATTCGCAGAATACTATATGATCCACCTCGAAAATAAAATCTTCTCAGATCCAAAAAATAACCCACTATCTATGGCCGATATGTCGACGACATATTTATTGTAATCGAATTAGTACAAGACATTAAAAAACTCCACCTAAATCTAAAAAATCACTGCGCCCTCAAATTCACCCATGAACCAAACATAAATGATAAAATACCATTTCTCGACGTATTAGTTGATTTAAGTTACCCAACTAAATACACAACTTCAACATAGAAAAACCTACCGACAATAACGCAATACTACTAAATTACCATAGCGAATGTCCGAAAAATATAAAACTGAAATTATAAAACATTTGATCACCACTCATGCAATTAAAACATCAACTCGAATAATATTTTACCAAAAACTAACAAATATAAAACAAAACCTAATAAACAATGCCGTAAAACAAAACAATCAACCAACTCACGAATAAAATCGTTGATAAACATATAAAACTCTTTTTAAACTCACTCCAAAAAAAACATAACCCTTACCATAACAAAAACGATACAATCAAAATATACTATAAAAACAATTAAACACTAACTACAAAATAGACGAACACATAATGACAAAACTTATAAAAATCTTCACCAGACCCACTGACCTAAACAAAATGACACATACTAATAATATATTATATTACATTGAAAACTTCCCATTTAATAATTAAAAACAACAATAATAATACTAACACCACACTAAACCAAACTTAATTAGTGTTTGAAATTATTTTCCCCTTTGAAAATTGTCTCCGAACCCACTCTAGAAATCATACAATGCATACATAGGCCACACAACAACAACACTCTCCCAGCGCCTAATCTATCATTTGGCTGACACCACCGCTAACGTCGCACGATAAAAACCTACAGTCGTCCGACGTAAGAAATATACTAAAATACTAAAATTCGATATCTTTACAACTACCCACAACGAATAAACTTACTAGAAGCTAAAGTTATAAAAAAATATACATCCCTTTTAAACCGGGTCTCATTTAACACCGGGAGAACAATGCTAACAATATTTAATAACTAACATTAGACACAATAATTGAACTAAAAAATAGGAAAATCGAAACTAAATAAAAATAAAAATAAAAATACTTCATCTCCAACCCTCCCTTATAGCCAATTATACACGCACACACGCGCACACACACACATATATATGTTTATGTATATATGTTTATATATATATATATATATATACATATATATATAGTGAGTTATAAAATGTATATGGCGATTAAGCTACACTGAATATTCCACGTTTCATCCACTCTAGGATTCTTCAGGCTTATGCGCGGAATATACAGGGTAGCTTAATCGCCATATACATTTCATAACTTACTAACTAGCTCTACCTACGTATTGAGCACTTTTGAAGTAAGTACTTAAAGTTTACGCAGAAATCTACACTTTCGTATATTAATTTTATGTGAGTAAATTAAGTAGTTATATGCATATATTGATTATTGTTTGGAGTCTTCGTTATGTTTTATATAAATGGTTTATCTTGAAACAAGTTGTTATTGATGTCAGAATTGACTATGTCAATCGCTATAGATAATCAGATTTCTTTTCATACAAATAGCCTTGGTCTTGAAAGAGCTTTTTCTGGCCATCCAATTCACTAATCTGTAATTAGTTTTATTAATATCACATCAAATAAAATATTTATTCTGAATTCATATTTGATCAGTAAGGCAATCAATACACACATAAACACATTTTTCAGAAGGATCAACATACACATGAATAAAAAATAAATACTAAATAAACCCAAAAGTATGAATACACAACTAGGAAATATGTTATTAATTTTTATTGATTTTTTTTTTAAAATAAAGTGAACGCTGTATTTTTTGAATTGCATTTTTGTACGAGCGAGTCACTATTTACAAAAACCGAGGGTAAATTGGCTTGTAAAATACATGTGACAACATTTCTAGATCAGTAATCATTCTTTTTTTAATTTATATATATATATATGTATATATATATATAATGCGAACATATATGTAGTTGTGACTGTATCAGTAATTTTTTGAAAATTTAACTTCAGTAAGTTTTTAGATATCAAGTGGCTCCCTCCTAGAGCTAACGCTTGATTCTAGTGTGGCTTATATGGAGATGTTATAAATCTCGCCCAGATGTCACAGGAAGTTATACTAGTAACGTATATATATATATATATATATATATATATATATATATATATTTATATATATGTGTGAGTGTGTGTGTGTGTGTATTTCGGTAATAAATAACATGATATACGCATATCTCTAGATAATTCTACAACGCCTGTAAGTATCTTACTCAATCTATAACAGTCAAAGATGGAGTTATGTAATAATATATGAGTTAAATCTGTTACGAGTATACTCTCCTTCCTTGAGTGAGTAAAGCCCGACTTTTATATCTCGTAAGGAATATCCGCTTAACTACAGCATATTTCTCATAGAAGAGACGTCGTTGACTTTTCTCTAGTCCGTACAAAATTTTTATCGTTAAGTGCGCAACTAATCTCAAATCTCACTGTAAAAAAATACCACTTAACTGCACAAGCTACCATCACTGAATAATTGTATTTTTGTGTGCGTATAATGAAACGAAACTTCGATGAGTAATATATATTTTCAATAGCAAAGAGTATTTTAAGCAAAATACCTCTGTATTTCTTCACATCTTACTACACGATGCGCGTTTTTCAAGTTCTATGTTTTAAAATCATGGTAAAATCGTCATCTTTAATGAATTTATAACCGTCAATTAAGTTGTAAGATTTTTCGTGGGGATGGTTACTACACAGCGAGACATAAGTGAGTATATATATATATATATATATATATATATATATATATATATAAAAATATATATATATTTATATATATATATACATATATTTTTTTTAGTTTCGATATATATATATATATTTGGTGAAAATAACGAAAAGATATATCAAATACGCTACCTTTTTCAAAACCTCAATCATTAAATTTACAGTAGAGTTAAATAATAATTATACAATTTCATTTATTGATGTCCCTATTGACACGCCGTATAATACATTTAATACTTTTGTATATAAAAAAAAATAACGAGCATAAACTCCAGCCCCCTAAACCTTTAATGTGAGTGCCTATAAGGGTACAAAATAGCCATAATAATGTATTTTTTAATCGGGCTTAAATAATATCATCCAAAAAAAAAAGCATTACTAATTGAAATTTTTAAAACTTCATTAAACAAGTACTTATCAATAATTATTTTCCTAATTACATTGTTGATGAACAAACAAAAAATGCTACAATCCCTTGAAAACCCTAATAATAATAATAATATTTGCGAACACCGAAATGCAAACCCCATTAATATATTTTATCAAAATCAGAATCGAAGAAAATACAATACAAAATATCATGACGCCTTTTGAAAGCAATTCTAAAATTAAATTTATTATCTACTACAAGAAGTTTAGAACACAAAATCCTGTGGTTAGAAACAACTCCTCACCGGCCATAAAAACGTTGGAACAAACCAATGTAATGAATATATTATAATGCTTTATGGGAGAATTTAACTCCAAAAATAATACACACATTGTGCATACATCGACAACGTTGTCCCGGCGAATAACTATGCATCTAAATAATACTAGTGCTATAGATAAACATTTGATAAAAGAACATAACTGACCCCCTCCAATCTTAGAAAGGTTCTCGTTGACAACATAAAAATTATACAACATGAAAATAATATTGAAAAATTAAAAATTCTTAAAGCGTCATATATTAGAACTCTTTAAGCCACTATAAATGATGTCGCATTCAAGAAAAGCATTAGCGTTCTAAAATGTCTTGCGTTGTTCGTATTACACGGACTTTTTTAACGGTGTCCACGAACTTGCTGATTTTAATACTCGAATTTTTAATCGACCTATATGTTTAATCGACTTTTCATCAACTCTATATATTTTATCACCGTTTATATTTAAGTTTTCACATTTAATTCGCAATCGCATTTTTACTTTTCGTGGACGAATCGAAAGCGCTCGTGACAGCAACAACTATGGAACTTTTAATATTTTTGATTTTAATACAAAAAAGATTATACTAAAAATCGAAAAATTTAAAATAATAGAATTATAAAGCAAAGTGTCTCCGTTGCATTTAATAATATTTGCTTGAATATATATATATATATATATATATATATATATATATATATATATATATATATATATATATATATAGGGTCGGGTTTCTTTCCTGGCTTGAGGTAGTTGCCTGTCTAGCCGCACTGATGAGCTGTGAAACAGCGAAACAGTACTGTATGTGGATGACTATAGTGCTCCTCACCTTGAGTTGAGCATATTGAGAAGTGAAACACGAATTACCATTAGCATATAAGCGACGCTCTTTGTGTAAACTAATCGAGCGGAGGTATTTCGGACGATATCAAAACATCGTTAAACTCACTACTCGTTCAAGCAGCCGCCAATAACGTAATGGTTAGGAGCCTTGACTGCCGTACAAACGGTCGGGTTTCTATCCTGGCTTGAGGTAGTTGCCTGTCTAGCCGCACTGATGAGCTGTGAAACAGCGAAACAGTACTGTATGTGGATGACTATATATATATATATATATATATATATATATATAACTACTTCATTTACTCACATAAAATTAATATACGAAAGCATAGATTTATGCGTAAACTTTAAGTATTTACTTCAAAAGTGCTCAATACGTAAGTAGAGCTAAAAAAAAGGAAAAGGTCTGCATTAAACCACTACCCTAGTTCAAAAACAGATCCTTTGTTCGATAAAATGTAAGTCCATTCGCTGATAAGATGGGGCGCGGTGGATACTAGAAAGCTGATTGGTTAACTAAAATCCTCAACAGAAGAGGACTATATAAAAACGAGAAACAACCACAGAATTCGCGCATAAGCGCGTACGAATCCTAGAGTGGATGAAACGCCGAATATTCAGTGTAGCTTAATCTCCATATAAATTACTATATATATATATATATATATATATATATATATATATATATATATATATATATATATATGTATATATATGGCCCAGTTTTCCTACAATTGATATACAGTGTTCTGGCAAACCAGCTTTAGTTTTACTGCTTTTGGATGAATTTTGCTTAGTTTTTTTGTCTGATTTTCATTCATGTTGTATTGCTAGGTCAATAATAATAATTATTCATTATAACTCCTAACTACTCATCAGTGCTTTCGGACCATGAAAGTAGGATTTGGTAATTCCTTCCGACTTGGAAATTCGAACTCAGCAACTAGGCAACATTAAACTTCATTTGCTAAAGCTTTTGCCATGGAAAGGAAGGGACGTTAATTATAAACGAACCATTCGGGCGTAGACAGGAAAAAAACATCTAAAGTGTTAGAGTGAGTGCGGAACAAAAAGATTTGTTGTTATTCATCCATTTCCAGGTTCGAGGAAAGATCAACCTGCCACACTAATTAATACTTGAAACTTCCTTAGGGACAAGACATTAATTAGAGAGAGACATTCATTTAAATTAGTTAGACCACAAGACACGAGACTTGTAAGTTGATTCGTGTCGTGAAAAATACCATGACTAATCAACAGATGGATTCAATTGCGTTGGTTTTCACAATGGTTTTTATTTTCTCCTCTGCTGAAAATAAAATAAAAATTAAACAAAACAAAAACAAAAATAAGATCGCATATTTTACTAATAATCCCAAAGAACAAGGAAACACATTTTTATTAAAAGTAATCTCGCAGAAACTACGAAAACTTATAAAGATAAAAAAAATACATGACTACAGTTTCAGGAGTTTATATTTTTTTACATTCAAAGTAAACAAAAGAAATGGAAGCAGGTACTTTTTTATCATTAATAAAAATCAAAACCGAAACATAACACATCATGGTAAGATTTTGACGGGCTTGCTTCTGTGGTTGATATTTGTTTTGCTGCTTATTTCTATGAGCCAATGAAGGTTTATAATATTTTAATAGAGAACCATAATACGCTTATATTAATAATATTATTGAAAAGTCAAATCAGGAAACTTTATTATGTAGTAGAACTGACTTTGCTTTTACCTGGCACAGCTTGTGTAGGCCATGAAAAAAAATCAGTAGTATATAATTAAGTTAAAAACAGGTAGAGATCACTAAAGTATAATGGGTTACATTAAAGAAGAAAAGAAAACAAAGTAAATGAATGGAATTAAGAAAAAGAAATTACGGGTAGAAAAATGAAAATATAAGATACGGAAATACATATAATACATAGAATATTATTGTAAAAATGCAAAGAACTGAATGTGAATGAAGTAGGATTCGCTCTTCAAGAGGTTCACAGGTTTGCGTTATATATATATATATATATATATATATATATATATATATATATATATATATATATAACATATATACACACACACACACACACACACACACATATATATATATATATATATATATATATATATATATATATATATATATATGCCCATACATATGTATATATACTAGCATTTCAGCCCGGCGTTGCCCGGGTGTTTGGAGGTGTATGTTGAGAAAAAAAAAAGAAAAAGAAAAAGCGGTCAATTTTTTAAAACTTTGACCTCTATTATGTCCCCTTAACATTTATTGTTTTGGACTCAAATCAAGTTATTAAGTTATATCCATGTCCAAGGAACCTATATCTAAAATTTCAAGTGTTTAGACCCACAATTGGCGGAGGAGTTTGGTAGAATTCTCAAATGTCAAATCGTTGAACTTTGACCCATTGCTCGGGTGTTTGGAGGTGTATGTTGTGCAAAAAAAGCAAAAAAAAAAAAACAAAAAAAATGGTTAATTTTTTAAAACTTTGACCCCTATTATGACCCCTTTAAATTTATTGTTTCGGGCTCAAATCACTTTATTAAGTTAGATCCATGTTCAAGGAACCTATATCTAAAATTTCAAGTGTCTAGACCCAAAATTGTCGGAGGAGTTTGGTAGAGTTCTTAAAGGTCAAATCGTTGAAATTTGACCCCCTAACAGCCAAATTTCTGGCTGACACCCGTCACATCGATTTTCCCAAATCTCAGTACCCGGTATTTCAAAGTTCGAATCTATAGACTAAAAATTGACAGAGTTATTGCGTAGGGAAATGTACACAGTCAGACAGACACACAGACACACAGACAGACACGTTCACTTTTATATATATATATATATATATATATATATATATATGTATATATATATGTATCCTGTGCATATATACTTCAAACCACCATATCTATTAAATTGCTTAGCGAATTATACTTTATCCTTATACTTACCTACATTTTATTACTTTTTATGATAGACTTATTTTTATATTTACTTCCATCTATATGACCATTTACAATTACATTATGTTTATTATTATTATTATTATTATTATTATTATTATTATAACTATTATTATTAATATTATTATATTATTATCATTATCTTATTTATATCCCTCTACATGCATATTTTTATAGTTTCATATTCTGCAATTTTATTAATTTACGTATTTACTTACATATATTTTTTATAGGGGATGCATTTAACACTTACCAACTCCCAATTATTCTTAAAACTTAACATTTGCTGATTTCAAATTGAAACTCTTTTCCCCATTTTAGTGTGCTTTCTCTAATATATTTTCTTTCAAATTATAATAATTATTTCTGTAAAATCTGATGAAATTATCGGAACGTTGATACGAGTCGGTAATCGAAACATGTGTAATTAAGCAGAGTAAATGGATATATATATATATATCATATTAATGCATATATATATATATATATATAATATGTTAATATATGTATATAAATTGAAAGGTTTAGATGTTTACGTATGTATATACGTATATACATATTTTTATTAATGGAAAAATAGGTTACTGAGTATAGGTTAAAATTCCTATTGTAAAAAAAAGGAAAAGTTTTGGACACGCATGTCCAGAACACGTGAAAGAAGGCACATGTTTTAACATGTGTATGACGTCATGGAAAATAGAAAGTTCTAGACATAGTTAGAAAACACTTGAGAGATAAACAGACAGAAGAGAGTGAGAAACTCAGAGAGCGTCTGAGGATTCGAACGTCTAGAAGCGAGACGATCACTTTGAAGCTTTGAATTTTTGATGATGAAAACCACGGCCGGTCGTGAGAAGAAATAAACCATCATGTGTGTTTATAAAACGTCGTCTTGTGTTGTGATTCTACAAAAAAGGTAAATTAAATTGTTATTATATGTCTATATGTCTCTGTTATAAAATTTCATGACATACACATCTCATATCTACAATGTGAACTCTACATCTCATATCTACCCTAAGCTTCCTTCTTCAACACATCTAAGAATGAACATTTTAATATATATGAATCGCTTCATAACAGAAACAACGACATTCTCATAAAACGAACAATCTTTATAACAACAATATCTTCATCTCACAACATCCCTCTTAATAAGACTCTCTAAAAAACTCTCTCTAAGCATCCCTTATAATAAGACTCTCTTTTAATGAAACCCCTATATAACACACACATATATATATATATATATATATATATGTGTGTGTGTGTGTGTGTGTGTGTGTGTGTGTGGGTGTGTGTGTATGTGTGTGGGTGGGTGTGTTTGTGTGTGATATTCACAATCATTTTAAATTGCAGTTGATTTTAATGAAGGTATTAATTCAGGAAATGTTCATATCTAAACAAACAGATTAAACATAAACGAAAGTGTCACGTTTCTCCCTCCCCCGTACTTTTGAACGCCATAGAATCGACACGTGCTGCTAACTGACGGAAAAAAATATATGTTATTGCTCGTGGCTTCTGTCATTCTGATTGATATAGCTGCGATCAATTTTAGAAAAAAAGCAATAAAGTCTAATATAATTCTAGCTTAATATATTCTATATCATTCTACAAATATTCCAGGATTTACGTTGAGTTTTCTGTTAATAATAAGCAAGTGATTTGCATAATTGTAATAATTATGTAAGCTTATTGCACAACTGCACTCATAAATGCATCATCATCGGTCAGTTCTATTTAGTAATGCGTTTGTAACCAACCGTAATTTATATAAACCGTGACATGGCATAATTATGCATGAATTACACATATGCGATTAATCCTTAATAATAAACAGCATAATAAACTGGATTGCGAATCTTTAAGAACAGTAAATGAATTTAGAAATTGATTTTATGTTATGATCAAAAATTGTTTCTATTTAAACATGTTTTGTTCTATTTGATACTTTTAAATTTAAAGTTTATATTTAATACATAGTTCTTATTGTGAATTAAAAAATAGTTTTATTTATATTTCTTCGTTGGTTGGATCATAGACAAGTTATAAAATTTTAATTTTATTTTTCCGTACATTATTGAATATTTTATTTCAATAAATATTAGATTAATCTCAAATTCAAACAATAAACATAATTCAATGTTCATTTATAAAACACATGCGAAGTTGTCTCATTATTTTTTCAATAGCAATTGGAAAAATATTTGTAATTTATCAAATTATTTAATATTTAATTGGTGTTTTCAATGATGCATCATTGAGTTCAACCCCGATCTACATTTTGGTCTGTGTTTATCTCATTAAAGTCTTACCTGAATGCATTATCGAAGAAAAAAATCATCTGGGTTCGTTAAAAATTCAACACCAACCATCATAAAAAATTGAATGTATTAATCATCCGTAAAATATTTCTATAATACTATCATGGACGACGGCTTAAATCTGTTCATGTTTCTGGAAGTCGCTTCGAATAGAGCTGCTTGATTAAAGAAAAAATTCAATGACGGATGATGATGTTGTCAAATAGTATGTATTGTTTTTGTTCCAAAGAAAAAAAGCAAGACTATATTTAAGAGAAAGACAGTATTCCGGAAGAGTGTCATTGAAGTATATAGTTCATTGAAAGAAGATACTGGAATATGAAGCTTTATTAACATAAACTATGAAAATAGTGCATTGATGAATACAACTGAATCGACGATCCAAACAAGCTGGTAAAATAGATAAATCAGATGAGTCCGAGTAGCACATGTCATAATTATAATTATACAAATGACTGAGACAAGACACATACCGTTTGCATAGCAAAATAATTTATAGGATTCTACTAGGAATAAGTTGTTCTCTATTATTTTTCAAACTAAGCTATTTACGCAGTTATTGTTTTAATAGTTTTAGTGTTCGCCTATGGAAAAATATAAATATGTAATTCTTATAATTAAAATATTTATTTCAACCCGAAATTTGCGGATCTCATTAAGAGTTTACCCAGGCATATATGCAATAGAGAAACACCCTCATTATCATAACTGAAAAATACTGCTGCCAGGGTGCTCTGATCAATAGCTCTATCTCTGACACATATGAAAATGATTAGTCAAACAGTAGAAAGTGAAATACCGAATGTTTACCTAATTTGGTGCCGATTAGTCGTTTTCATTATAATTTTTCATTTTAATGTTAGAGCCGTGTGGTTAAATACAATGACCCCACAACTCAATCTTCACTCTTCAATCCTGCAGTCCAATGCACTTCTGACAGAGATTGCTTCTGCCAAACAAAAAAGACACCCTCTCTCCCAAATACAGGCTTTTTATAGGACAAAACCGTCCAAAGTTATTTGCATACTCTTCCCATGATCTCTAGTCTATAAATAGACGCAGTGGCCATTCTCTTCTTCTTTCTTCTTTCACTCTCTGAAGCGGGCGTTGCCAGTGGTAAAAGGTTTGCACGATTTTTTTTTTTTACTACTACTCTCTTGGAGTTTGGTATTCACTGAGTTGCATATCAATGAAAGAGCTGCCCGTAAGTATTTTAAAAGAGAGCCGTATATAAGAGGACGGATAAGTGGTTGGCACCAAATAGAAGAAAACGAACTGAAAATGTCATGAGCATATTTTTTTAAAAAGCTTGCTCACACATTTTCAATTCCTTTTTTCTACTTGGTGCCAACCACTACTTCATACTATTATCTGCAGTTCTGTGGTTATATTATAAATTTATATTATAAAGTTATATTATAAATTTACAAGCAGATTTCGACAGAAGGATAAAGAGTCGGATTTTATCAAAATTTGCGTGAATTTTTTTTATTACATTTTCACCCAAAACCAACACTAGTGTCATTTTGTTGTAGGGAGCTACTATCACATACATATGTTGCAGGGATATTTTAACAATAATTGAGCAGCAAAATGTTTGCTCTAATTACACTGCGTGTCAGTACCTTTGGGGAAGGTAAAAACAGAAAGGAATTCCAAAGTCTAGCAGTTATGGTGAAATACATTGTTAGAGTAGAAGTCTTTCTTACATTTAGGGATGTCTACTACGTAGGGGTGGGGCTTTGCTGCTTGTCGGGTTTGTTGGAGGTATTTTCGTCGAGGGGTTGTAGTTCGTCGGACATCGACTATTAAAATAGTTGTGAAAGAGCCAGAGGAACACACCATGTTGTCGATGGGACAGAATTTGAAGCTTAGATGACAGTTCAGGACCTATCAGATTAGCGACTCTTTTTGAAAACTGTCCAGAAGTTAGAGACTAATATGAGATGCAACAGCCAACATGTGACAACAATACTCCATACATGGGCGAATGGTGGTCTTGTAGAGGTATAGGATACTTTCAGGCATAAGTAATATCTAGAATGATAGAAGCGCCCACATTCACGCAGCAGCCTTGGCAATGCCTTAGATGCATCTGTTCTAGCTCATGTTCCATGTAGACGTTTCGTCAAGGAAATTGAAGGAAGTATTTTCAGGTAATGTATCTTTAGTCATAGCCATTGGTGGTAAACAAAGTTTATTGTATATATTAAAGGGATCGAGCTTACACCCATTCCACTACAAACTTTTCCACTGTTTCCAACGTAATAGATGTATAGAAACTAAAGCCGCTTTCAGGACTGCCAGCAACCATTGTAAGAAAGTAATAAAGAGCGCAAGATGGTTGTATGCTCAATCTGTTAAGTCCAAAGTAGCACAGCAGCGGCTTGGTTCCCACCAGTTTTGGCAAATAGCAAACAGAATTCTGAACAGAAGTGTGCGCTCCATTCCAACTATCATCAATGAACCTGAGGTAATCTCGTCAGCATCAGACAAAGCCAAACTCTTTCTCAAGAACTTTGCAGCTAATTCTACCTTTTGTGATCAAGGCCGCCAACCCCCAATATTTCCTCCTGTATCTGAAAACACACAATGTGATATACGTATATCTGTACGTGATGTTGCCAAGCTAATCAAAAACCTTGATTCCAGTAAAGCAACTGGCCCGGACGGTATTCCAATTATAGTACTCAAAAAACTTCAACCTGAACTAGCGCCCATACTTACACAACTATTTCAACGTTGTCTTAAGGAGAATAGTTTCCCATCTCCCTGGAAAATTTAATCTGTATGCCCTGTATTTAAGAATTCAGGTGATCGCTCATCCCCCTCTCAGTACAGGCCAATAAGTCTCCTGTGCGTCATGAGTAAGTTGCTGGAATCTGTGTTAAATACAGAAGTAATCAACCATCTCAACAAAAATAACCTTCTTAGTGACACTCAATATGGTATCCGTTCTGCTAGATCTACAGCAGATGTGCTTACAGTTATATCTCATAGGATTAGCAAATCTCTCGACGGAGGCAACCTTTCTAGGGCAATTGCTCTTGACATATCTAAGGCCTTTGATAGGGCATGGCATAAAGGTTTACTTCATAAGATCTCTAGCTATCGTATAGCTGGAAATGTCTTCTCAATTATTAAATCATTTCTTTCTGATAGGTTCATAAGAGTAGTAGTTGACGGGCAAAAATCAGAAGACCACAGTATTAATGCCGGTGTCCCTCAGGGGTCCATCCTGGGCCCAACTCTTTTCCTGATCTACATTAATAGTCTTCCAAATCACATCCTTACATCATTTGTAGACATTTATGCTGACGACACTACCATTTTCTCCAATTCTCTCTCCTCTGATCTTGAGCATGTAGTACAATGGGGAAAAGAGTGGCTGGTTACTTTTAATGCATCTAAAACCAAGCTTCTCTCTTTACATCATCAACATTCTGATCCACATCTGACATCAGTTGAAATGAATGGCTCTCGTCTTCAGGAGGCCTCAAGTTTTGACAAGCTTCTGGGCTTGACCATTACTCCTGATATTAAATGGAACACGTACATCAAATCTGTTGCCAAGGCCGCTGGAAAAATTGTGGGATCTTTCTATCGATCCAGTAGATATCTCACTGCTGATGCAATTCTCTATATATATAAGAGCCAGGTACGTCCAAGGATGGAATACTGTTGCCACATCTGGGCAGGAGCTGCTAAAAAGGACTTGTCCTGCCTTGATAGAGTTCAAAATAGACTTCGTAGCGTCGTAGGAGATGTCCTTTTCTCTTCCTTGCAACCTCTATCTCACAGAAGAGATGTTGCGAGTTTGTCTCTGATGTATCGTTATTTTCATGGAAAGTGTTCGACTGAGCTTCAATCTATGGTCCCCCCTCGCAAAACTTTCACAAGAAACATTCGTCTAGCTGTAAACACTATCAATAATTCCCCCCACTCTTTATCTGTGCCTAAACCTAAACGTAGATTCCATGAACAAAGCTTCTTTCTTAGAACTGCACGCCTGTGGAATTATCTTCCGTTTTCCTGCTTTCCGGCTGACTACAATATGGTTGTCTTCAAGTCTAACGTAAATAAGTTCTTGATGAGCCGTTTCATATAAGTTATCAAATTTAACAAATTTTCATTACTAATGATTATTATATTGTCCAATTTTTACTATACACTCTTTAACCCTTATCCTTGAGTGGCCTCTTGGCCTTGATAATGAGTTGATACCTATGAAAAAAAGTCCAATGTGAACAAGTTCTAATTGAATCGTCCCCCTAAGTAATCCAAGTTTCAAAATTCCCACTGTTTACTATGCTAAAATCACAATGACTAATGTATAGCTATTAACCCTTATCCTCGAGTGGCCTCTGGCCTTGATAAGTGGTGACACCCTTGTAAAAAAAAAAGTATATAACCATTTGTTTTCACCTCTGCCTGTTATAGAATGTCAGAAAATATAACAATCTCAAGACTACCTTTTCTGGGAAGTCATTTATGAATATCAGTAATAATGAAAGTCCGAACATCGACCCCTGACCTACACCTACATTTATATCATATTATTTAGGCGTACGGCCATCTAGCACAATCTGTATTTTTTCTCTTTTTTATAAGTATTGAAGTATTTCAAGTATTCGTTCAGGATCTGATTTACATGAAAAAATCTTCGTGCTATACTCTGTCAAAAGCCTTAGATATATCTATGGTTACTGCCTTCGCCTCCTCTTCCTCGTCCTGTGTCCGAGATTGCATTTAGAATATTTGCAGCAGAAAGGGTTTGCCTAAATGAATATTAGTCATCAGATAGATATATAGCAGCTCTAAAATGGAGAATTAGAGCTTGATATATTTTAGACTCAGATATCTTGGCTAAAAGAGGCAAGGCTCTAATGTGACGATAATTTAATGGGTCAGTTCTTTCGCAAGAATTCTTGTAAACTAGTACCATAGAAGCAGGTTTTGAGCAGTCAGGAATAACTGATTCGTTAAAGCACTTATTGAAGAGTTAAGAGAGAACTCAGCGGAGCATTTTTAAATTGTACAGCCGGGATGAGATCAGGTCCACATGCTTTTAACGTGTCTTGAATGTATATATCTTGTGATTAGGAAAGGGAACATTTTAAAATCATACACTATGGTTTCAGTTCGCGACGGAAAATCAGAGAGAGCGAGTGAGATAGATAGATAGATAGATAGATAGATAGATAGAGAAAGTGTGTGTGTGTGTGTGTTTAGCTGGGTCCAACTATGTGTTTAAGACACACTGACGAGCAAGCACATAAGCTTTTTCGGTTGCCATGCAGACAACCATATGATTGTTGGATAATGGGGAATTATCGATAGCCTTTTATATACTACACAGTTGTTGATGTTCCAGAAATTACAAGTTCCTAATTTCTGCAGTTCGATGCGTTTTCTGGTGGTTTCGGTAGATTCTCTGTTAGCAGTCGCTACTTTATCCTTCCATAAACCTTTGTCCGCTTATATTGGATTTATTCCTGATAAATCTGCCGTATAAATGTAACCTCAGCGCAGTGTCAGCTGCGCAAGGATAAATAAACTATAGGAGAGAAAGGGGTTTACTATAGAACTTCCTTCAGGAAACGTGGTCTTCAACTGCTGCTTTGAACATTACAGAAGTCTTATTTGAGCACTGTTCCGCAGTAAGAAAAAAGATATTTACCCATGTGGCATCTCTGACGTGATCACTACTGGCATCCCAGTAATCCATGTTATTGTGAGCAATGATTCTGTCACTAAGGGTCGAGAGTTTTGAGATATGTCTATAATTATCAGAGCATAATCAACATTACCCAATGAGCGATGGATATTCGTTACAAAATCCCCAGAGACTGTAAAGAAATAGATCCAGAAGTGAGGCTTGTTTGTCCTGACGAGCTGAGGGACGGGTTAAGAATGCTACTGTTTGTGTCAAAGAATGAGGTATAGCAAAGTTATGAATGATGCTAAACATTGATTAAATGTCCTTATAGAAGCCAGGTCAAGTATTGTGGTGGGCGGTAAAGAAACAAGATACATGTATTTGGGGGTTAGTATTGTAGAAAAGAATCGGGATTGCCTCCAAAATTCGTCTTTTAGGGAAATATATCGTTTTAAATAAAGTTATATACAAGGTAATTCAACAAGGTAAGTGAAAAAAGGAGAAGAACAAGCGACAACCCTTAGATTAAATGTTAAAGTTCAAAGATTTATTAAAGGAATAAGGTGATTCAAAAAGGTTGTTTTTTCATTTCCCATTGCAATGGTAATAATTTACCACTTTACCAAAGCAAACAAAAAATACCCATATATATATGTATATATATATATATGTATATATATATGCAAAGAACAGGTGGGATTTCGAACACAATTAAAAATATAACAGAAAGTGAGTGAAAAATAGAGTGATACCATTAAGTCTTGAATGTAGAAACTCCCCCTGAAGGGTACACATTACGATGGAACGTTCTCATTCCCTCAAGGACACAATGGAAAACAGCCAAGTTCTTTCTTGTCAGAAATTTCATAAGACATAACGATAACGAAACTTAGCTTTATTTTTCTTTGTTGTCCGTAAAAAAAGATTAGATGGGCCTCTTCAGAAAACCAGGTCGAAAGGTAGTAGCCTTTACAAAAATAAATTCTTTAAGACTGGCTGATGGCATCTTCACGGGACTTCAGCAAAGAACTCCGTTCCCTTTTTTAAGGCGCCTTTCTCTAAAAAAGATCCAATTTATTCTCCTACTTCATTTTCTTCTTCTCTGGAAAAGACAACGATTTTGGCAACTTCGAGTTTTTCTTAATGTTTAAGAAAATCTTTCATTAACGTATTTTTTTCTCAGAAACACTTCTCTTGCTTTACCCTTTAAAATGGTGCTTTACCATCAAATAAAGGAGAGGACATACAGAAATACGATGAAGATCGAATCAACGGAGCACCAGATTCGGGGATCCGAACTGTTCAACAGACGCCTGGGTAATGAAGTCAAAATCATAAAAATACAGCAGCAAGGGTAAACCAGAAAAAAATAAACGAATCATGTCGTATTTCTAGTGCAACAATTTTATAGTTCCACTCTGTAATTCGTTTTCCTACCTTAAATTTACTACACATTAATAGGTGATTACTGTATTCCACTTACTTCTAGACAAGAAGACAAGAGAATGAAATAATTTGACAGCAATATTTGTTGACCAGACTTAATTAATTCCTGAAACATTTTTGAGTCGTTCTGACTCGATCAGCTGAACTAAAGAAATATATTAATACTCAATGAATCACTTTTCTGTCTAGACTTTGGTGTAATTTATTTCACCGTCGATTTTCTCTATTTGTTTTTTTAAAGATTTAGTCTAAGTAAATAGATGCTGTCTTGCCTGTAAAATATGTATCAAACTAACGCTACACAGGTATTACATATACGAAAGAAAACTCATATTTTGTATTCTGTTATATATATACTAGATTTTATGAATTAGCATAACACAGGCTCATACCATTCGATAAAGTGTTATTTTTCTACATATGCGAGAATCCTTCCAAAATAAAGTCCATAATCTTTTGAAACTCAAAATATTGAAGAGCTACGAAGACCGTAGGGTTCACCGGCGGTTCCGATTTCTGGATACCGAAGAAAGTCAATGACGTAATATTGGTAGTTTTTACGATTACAGGGTTGATGTGAAATTCTTTATTTCCTGCCTTTGCAGTAGCTCACAGGTAAAGAACAAACACAGAAAAAATGATTTTTAAGAAATCTCAAAAGTTCAAAGTACACAAGTAATATTCTATTTGGCAGACACCTTTCACGGGCCGGATTCTCTGGCGCTACGTTTGCCACTTTGTCTTCTGCTTGCTGTCTCGTTAAGAGATTACTTTGAATTGATATCATTCATCCGTGGGGTGTCATGAATACCATTGCAACAAATAAATGACTCCAGACGTAATCCTGGATTTTCATTGATAAATTATTAAATAAATTCCGAATACAAGAAAAAGGTTATTTTTACATTTATGAACAGAATACAAAAAAAATGTAAATGTTATTATCTTTTCTTTCGAGATGTATTCTCTGTTTCGTCAGTAATTCAACGGGATCTTTTTTTCAGACTGCCGATTATCTCTCCTCCATTCATGAGACGGTCAGTGAACAGGAGCGTGGCACTGGTGGTGTGGACACGGCAGATTTTCAACTCCTACCAGGATCTACTGCTCTCGACTGACTAAAAGACTGCTCTGCACATCGTTTTATTGGAAGGTAGCGATAGGGTTTGATGAGTCTTGGTTTCTCATCCAGCCAATCCATTTTCATTACATCGAACTCGGATTCGACCTGATTCGGTAATTAGCCAAATCACTTGTGCATATTGATTAGATGATTTCTCCAACAGAAATCAAATTTCCCATTAGAAGTTTTACCACCCAGGCAAAAAATCTAAAAACCTTTACATTAAGGTCAGATCCAAGACAGGACATTACTATTCAATAACATATAACGATAACGTAAGCTAAAAATATTATTATTAATGTTTGTTCTTAATTTCTGTCCAGTGTTCGCGTTGTCATACTGAAGTCGTTTCAAATATAAAACGCCCTATTTTATCTTCAAATTGTGAAGAGCTACGAAAACTGATGTGGCAATTTTTAAACCATCATAATATATTTTTTTACGCAGATCTCCTCATTCTCAATGAACTTTTCCAGGAATTCAATGAAGAATGTCTTCTTTTGATTCATGTCTGTTACAAGCGTTGTTTTCCCAAGGTATCACATCGTCAATATCTGCAACACTAAGATAAACTTTCAAGTCATAAATACAAAAGCGCAGTTACCATAATAATGCAATTCAATTTGAAACAACATTGTTTTACTTATATCTATGCGATATTTAATTTAAAACTACCGTTTTAATATTTTCTGTTTCTGTTATGTTAGGATAATTAGTTGGTTCATGCAGTATTTTTTATTTGGATTTCAAATAATGTATTTTAAAATAAATTTTTGTTATAGTACCTTAACTTTTTTATATCGTTTAAAAAACAGCATCTCAACAACTTTCTGCGTGAGAAATTCTTCAAAAACTTTACCGATAGTCATTGTAACCAAGACGAAAGATTTTTAAGTTACTGGTAGAAATACACTAATGGTGCTTATGTTAATTAATAAGTTTTCGCGGAATGTATGCATGCAGTATTTTACGGGCCTTTGTATTTTAATAAACATCCTTTTTCTTACTGATTTTCACGTAATCTGTTTGAATATAAACAAATGTGCTGAGTACATGAAACATCCTTAAACCTAAACTCACGTGGCCGGACATAATCTGGCCATATTATCAATTCGTGTTCGAGTCTGGAAAATATTCAGACGCCTTACTGATTTACAATTTTAATTTTTATGCTTCTGCGTAGTATCTGACCAATCGAATGCGAGATGACGCTTTATCCTATCACATGCTAAATGAGAACCACAAAATACCAAACATATAAAAAGAAAAAAATAGAAAAACGATAAAAACATTAAAAAATGTTTCGGACATTAATATTTATAAGTTACCATTTTGAATTTAGAATGTCTTTTCCCAACGATGTCTGATTCTTACTAATCGCTGTAAGCGTGTTTTAGTTATAAGCATTTTCAAACTGTTATTAGATGCGATTAACCTTCGATAATAAAAATCACACAGAAAAACACAATGTTTACAAAAACGAAAATTCATAGACACAATAGTGTTAATGTCTGGTCGAAATGTCATAAAAATTTACATATACGTTTAACTCAGAATAAGCAAAGAAATTTGCACCAAAATCGAATTTACAAAAAGGTTTCATTCCTACTGTCTTATAATATAGTAAAAAAGTAGGTTTATAGAAGGTAGAACACTGCAAAGATGTAACTGATATATTACAACTGAATAAATAAGATATAATAGTAAAATCAACTCTGCTGTTTAATCATTATTGATTTAATTCTCCCGCATATATATATATATATATATATATATATATATATATATATATATATATATATATATATATATATTACCTGAAATATATTCTTGCTCAAGTCAGGCAGTCAAGTAGCATTTCAATGCTGCTATATGTGAAACGACGTCCCTTCATCATGTTTTTGTTCGATTTTCAAACCTGTGTAAAAGTCGAATACATGTCTATTGAAGGGAAGACATTTCAAATGATAGCATCCTGGATATACCACCCGATCACGTGACGCAAGTAAGAACATATTACATATAATATTCTACTTTTGTGTGTGTGTGTGTGTGTGTGTGTGTGTGTGTGTGTGTGTGTGTGTGTGTGCATATATACATAGCACTAATCATACATATACAGACGAATGTAATTAATCCATAAAAATATGAGTACATCAGTCGTCTCACATGAAATTATTTTTAAGAACGATTAAAGCAAACTACTTTTACCCTATATATATATTTGAATATAACACCTTGCGTAAATTACGCAGCTTTTAACATAGTTTTGTTTGCTCATTTTATGAATTGTTTCATGAAATTAAATTAAAATATCACACGCTAGTTTATATTTAAATTGAAAAAAGACCGAGCATGCGGGGTCTGCCCACAAGGTATTGAAAATTTGTATGTCACTCATGACGAATGATTGTTCAAAATTTCCCCCAAATCCAACGCATTGTTACTGATAAAAGTGCGAACAAATGAACGAATTAACGATTTAAGTACAATTTTACCCCATGTAAGATTGTTAGCTACGGGAATATACCGGAAAGAATAATCGAAAATCATTATAAATTTTGAATTCATTATTATTAATTCAGAAATTGTATTTCTTAAATGATATTTTAGGAATGTTGAAATATTAGTTTGAAGTCAGGGATATTGTTTAAAGTTAGCGTGTAGGTTAACAATACAATTCTGTAGGAAATTCGAAAATCTATGGACCAAGTCCGCTGGCAACAACGTGAATCGATATTCACATGTTTGCCAGCGTGATGCGTGGCGCCATTGAATTAAATTTATGTAATAAAGGGTAAAGTTTTGAAAGTCGTCTTTTGGAAGCAAGAGAGAGAGAGAGCGAGAGAGAGGGAGAGAGAGCACAGACGCGAAAGGATCAGGAGTTGAGATTTGCAGATCGAAGAGAGAGGATCGTTTTGAGACGCTGAAAGCGGTGTCAAGTTGAATGATCATGATGTATTAACTTGGTATTTATGGTTCTGAAAACGTACTCCGACCGTGAATAATAAATGCATGCATGTTTGTATTTTAAACCTGGTTTCTTGTTTGTCTTTTAAATCCAGTTACCTAAACTGTCTTGTCATCACAAACATAAAACTCCCTCCTCTCATGCATGTGATCCCATCATAAACACCCACTCTTAAGTATAAAATATAATGACACAAACAGTTTTCATCGAATATATACGCGCATATTGGTCTTATATATTATCTTGATGTTCTCTTCTATTCTTTCTCTGCCAGGTAACATCTAGGTAATTCAGGGAGGGAGTGATTTGCTGGTCCAATGTGGAGTTTGCGTCAACCGACTGGCAAACATGTTAGCGTTCTCAGTGTCCGTGCAAAAAATCTTATGATTGCTTGATAGTAGGAGAATTGTTGATTGCCCATTATTTACTACACTGTTGTAGATTTTCCCAAAAAAAACAAGCTCCTACTTCCTGTAATACGATGCGTTTTCTGATGGTTTCAGTATATTCTATCTTAGCTGTCGCTATTTCTACAATTGCGGCTAGCTTCTAAAAACATCTGTCTGTTTGAACGAGTAAATTTGCGGTCCGCATGCTGCCTTTACGCAATGACAGCTGCAAAATGGAGACGTAAACCATTGAGAAGAGCGGGTCTTACTATAGAATTTTCGCGTGCTTCATTTACAGTTTTGAACCATTCAAGGTGTTTTATTTGCAAACTGTTCAGCAGGAAGAGAAAAGCTATCTCCCCATGTGGGATCTCTGATGAGATCTCTGGTGGTTTCCAAGTCAGGCTTTTTGTAATACCTCGCTGCTTGAGCAGTGTCTCATCAGTTTTAGGGATAGCAAACCAGTTATACTGACGGTGTGTATTGTTGGTAGTGGGACTGACGTATAGCGCATTCATTATTTGTTGCATTTGCTTTAATGTTCAATATATTTTGCATTAGCTAAATACGAAATAGTGATATCTAATAGGCACTTATAAGATCACCAGACTTAGCGAGACATAATTACCGTATTAACCTCTGAATTCTTATAAGGATTATATAATTATAGTGAGAAAGATTTAATTTACAGTGAATAAATTACCTTTGTTGTCAGTGTTATCGCGATTTACAAAGTGAAAACTAATTCTACATAGGCTAAAGGTATGCGATACTCTTTACCTTGAAAATGCATTATTTACACATATAAATCGTTTATATATGTGCACACAACAAATGCACGATAAATGACTTATAACTAAATGTATTCGATCGCTGAAAAATCGAGATAGCTTACGTGTTGCCATTTCCGAATTAGATTGAATAATCAACAACATGTGCTTCGAAAGATAGCAAAGAATAGTTTTATGCAAATGAAAGACAGGTGCTAAAAACCCGCCAAAATTGTACAAGTATTTTTATTAATTTAAGCAAACGAATTCATCGTAAATTTCTGATCATTTACTTCATTAAGACAATGATAAGAAATTTAAGACAAATTTATCTGCTTCAATTCATAAAGATACTAAGATAATTAGATGATTTGTTTCTGTTCCTTTTATAGATTTCAATACAAGTTCAGTACAATCAAACTCACAAGGAAATACAATTTATCTTGCATTACAATCATTCAGATTTTCCCATGAAAAACGAGGCAAACCTTATTGTTCCCCGATTTAGAATGAGTGCTTCAAACCAAATTATTACTTTTATTTGGTTAAATTTATGCTCAGTTTTGCATTAAACACGCACCCTTACTAATTCCTAACTGTGCATCGAACAGATACAATGATGCTTCTTCGCTGGACTTCATTATATTAAAACTCTATGCAATATTTCAGTTGTATCGGTTCAGTAGTTTCCGAGAAACAGACAAATTGTGCCATTGTGGTATATTATGCGTTTTAATGGCTATTAATACTTGTTTTTTATAAAACTTATAATATAATACTCAATATGCTTTACCATAAGAGGACATAGTACTAACATAAAATATGAGCTGCATCACCTACATATTTCCGAGAAAAATAGAACGGGCTGACATACAATATAGATTATCATATACATTATAATATATTGTAATAATTACTCTACACCCTCCCACACACATGTATATATATACATATGCATATATATATATATATATATATATATATATATATATGTAAAAAAAAAAATATATATATATATATATTTATATATATGTATATATATATATATATGTCATTAAATAGGTAAAAATCTAAAGTTTTTGTATTCTCAATTCTTGTAGAAAAATAATTATAATATTTTGGTATTAAGTTTGAATATATATATAAGTATATATATATATATATATATATATATATATATATATATATATAAATGTGTGTGTGTGTGCATATATATGCATATATATATTCGACCATAAACACACATATTATACACCCACACTCACACACACACATATATATATATATATTCTAACTTAATACTCACATATTATAAATATTTTGCTACAAGATTTGAGAAAACTACTTTGTATGTCAGGGATGATTTATAGTCAAGCCTAAATTCAAAGATTTTTTTATGAATTTAATAAAGTTGTACACGGAAAGTATAGTACATAGATCACGTATTAACTAAGTTTTTGTTATCGAAACCGAACAGTCTAATTCTGATCATAATTGAGGTTTGAGTCTCAAACTCGTAATCATGGAAGATCCTATAAAATAATGTCTATAAAACTTCATAAACGTTCAGCATCCGCCGGTTAATAGTGATCGCTTCATTCTTTTCTACACTGAACAATTCAATTTACTGACACGTCTTTTCTTCTAATATACGTCCCTGACATGTCGCTTTCCTATAGTCTTACACTGCCAATATCTGCAACAGAAAGAGTTACTTTTCAGGTCTTGAATACATGAATTTAGTCAACGTCTATAATATAAATATCACCTGTTTGTGTAAATGTATGTATGTATATAGGTATGTCTGCCTAAAACTTTCGACCCTGGCGAGGGATTTTGATGAGATTGGAATTAATTTAAAGCCCAACATCTCGTAAGAAAAAATATCGAAGAATTGGCCTAAAATATTAATGCCTTTACCCTTCACTGGGCATTTTGCTAATATCTTGCAAGTTGTGGTAAATTTAGCTATACCAGATGGTTCTTATATATATTTAAATAGTACGATACATCTGACTTTAGCAGCAAGGAACACTATTATATAGTTACAACTATTGAGGATTCTACTAAACAAAATGCACGGATTCTACGAAACTGTCCAAAAAGAAACAGGTTTGATTGATCCCATTATAGGTCTACGTAAAAACTGAAAAGTTAGTAAAAATGTATTACTTGATGTATGCATTTAACGAAAATAGAAAATATTACTAATATTGTGAAACTGAATAAATCCAATGCTGTATAGTCATTGACATACTCAACTTGCACTGTTTGTAAGTCATTCAGAAGAAATTATTACTATATGTAATTTAAAGAGCAATCATTCATAAGAAAGTATTACTATATGTAATTTAAAGAGCAATCATTCATAAGAAAGTATTACTATATGTAATTTAAAGAGCAATCATTCCTAAGAAACTATTACTATATGTAATTTAAAGAGCAATCATTCCTAAGAAACTATTACTATATGTAATTTAAAGAGCAATCATTCATAAAAAGGTATTACTATATGTAATTTAAAGAGCAATCATTCATAAGAAAGTATTACTATATGTAATTTAAAGAGCAATCATTCCTAAGAAACTATTACTATATGTAATTTAAAGAGCAATCATTCCTAAGAAACTATTACTATATGTAATTTAAAGAGCAATCATTCATAAAAAGTATTACTATATGTAATTTAAACAGCAATCGTAATATTATTAGAATATTCTGATGTATGTTGTAGGCAATCTATAAATACGAATGGAATTTTCAAGTTTTTTGTTTTGGAAGAAAATCGTGACTGTTGTTTTAAACTATGCTAAAAAGAAAGAAAAACATTACATTGAGATAATGTAAATCAAATGAATATAAATGATCGTTGTCTTACTCAACTATTCGAATTGCAATTAATCAATCAAACTATTCATAGACTTTTATCATATGCCAATAACTGTTATGTTTTGTAGGCAAATCACATTCATAACTCATGAGTTTTTAATGTGTTTTTAATATGTTTGATAAATAAATGGTAATATATAATGTTTTTTAATGTAAGTAAACAGTTATTTAAATATTACCAGTTTTTTAAAACGTGTAAATTAGTGATATTGGCCACGCGATTCTAGCCAAATTACGGAGGCTAAACAACGATAAACCTGGCCAATAGAAGATAGGTGACGATTTGAGAATGCTATGCACATTTCTCTTAAGTTTAGAGAAAATTTTGTTAGATTTGTGATTGCTGTGCTGAGAGTAATAACATCTCATCAAATATAAAATATTATTTGATTAAATTGTAACGTCTACTCTCTAATGAATATAAACACTTACTAATTTTATATAACTAAATAAAACTACATATTGGTTTTGAAATACAAATTATACAGTGTAACATCAGTACGATAAAAATAATTAATAGAAAATAAATGTCATTTAAAGATAAACTTGGATAAATCTCGTCGAATGCTTTTTTTCATTAATGGGAAATATTGAGAAAGATAACAAAAATGGCAATAGTGCCTTGTAAGGAAAAATGTATAAATGTGACAAAATATTCTTTCCAATTATGTAGTTTGTGAAGTGGTGTATATATTATCGAGCCATTTACACGCAGGGATTCTAAAATGGAAAATACCTAGTAAAAATAAAATTGATTAAAACAGTAGACATTTAACTTTATTTTTTAGTATTTAAACTTGCAAAAAAATGAATTGCTTGCAAATTACGTAATTTATCATTTCATTAAATAAATATAATCAAGGAGATAAATATAATTATCTGCAATGAAGTTTATTTCTACTATTAGTTATGATTATATATCCGTCTAGTTCATAATATTTACATAATTATAACGAAAAACCTTTTTCTGACACTTAATAAGTTTCGTAAACTTTTACGTTAACGATAGTTTCGTATCTACAACTTCTGTTAAAAAACATTGTATTTGATTTTAAAGGAAATTTATTTAAAATATTATATAAATTATTATTTTTTAATTTTAGTAAGAATTTTATTCAGGTTGTGATGCATTGAAAAATTTAGATTTTCAGTCATGCCAGTCTAAAAAAAACTAGCGCTGGTTAATATTCTATGTGTTCCTCGAAGCTTTTCATATTGTTTTAAGTGAATTCAGTTTGTGTCATCACATGGCTTAAGCATCTTTGTATCTTATGTTCTTTAATTTTTTACTTGCATGGGTGCCCGGCGTTGCCCGTATGTTTGGTGGTGTATGCTGAGCCAAAAAAAAAAAAAAAGAAAAACAAGGCCAATTTTTAAAAAAAATTGACCCCTATAACGACCCCTTAAAATTTATTGTTTTGCGCTCAACTAAAGTTATTAAGTTAGATCCATGTCCAAGGAACCTTTATCTAAAATTTCAAGTGCTTAGACCTCAAATTGTCGGAGGAGTTTGGTAGAGTTCTCAAAGTTCAAATCGTTGAACTTTGACCTCTTAACAGCCAAATTTCTGGCCGACAACTGATCACATAGATTTTCCCAAATCTCAGTACCCTGTATATGAAATTTCGAGTCTGCAGACTAAAAATTGACAGAGTTATTGCGTAGGGAAATGCACACAGACACACAGACACGTTCACTTTTATAGATATACTAGCATTTCAACCCGGCCTAGCCCGGGTGTTTTGATGTGTATGTCGAGTAAAAAAAAGAAGTGGCAGTAGGAAGGCAGGCTCGAACCCGTACCGCAAAGGAGGAAAAGAACGGGGTAAAACCTAACGTTTATGCTGTTACGACCACCGCCAAGTCGGAAGCGACATTTTTTAAAATTAAGGCTAGACAATCTAAAGGAGAGTATAACTTTCAAAAATATCGGTGAAAATAGTGACCCTCCCTGTAGAAAAGTGCCTTGTTGAAGGGGTAGATATTAATGTTTTTAGCCAATTTTTCGATATTTGTTGCATGAATAATCGAACCTTAAAACGATACTGATCCTGGTAAAAGCCGTCGCCTACATTACAAGTTTAATGCAGACATGCAAACATACATACATACATACATTTTTATATTGGTAACTAAACATTTTCGACCCAAACTGATGAAAATCTTGTCCCATCTCTAAATACCTTTTATGTAAAATTTCAAATATTTAGACCAGAAATTGTCTTAGTAATTTGGAAGAGACCGCAGGGGTAAATTTTTTAAAACTTTGACACCTATTATGACCCTTTAAAATTTATTGTTTTGGGTCAAATCAAGTTATTAAGTTAGATCCATGTCCAAGGAACCTATATCTAAAATTTCAAGTGCGTAGACCCAAAATTGTCGGAGGAGTTTGGTAGAGTTCTCAAGGATCAAATTGTTGAACTTTGACCCATTAATCGCAAAATTTCTGGCCAAAAACCGATCACATCGATTTTACCAAATCTCAGTGCCCTGTATATCAAATTTCGAGTTTGTAGACTAAACATTGACAGAGTTATTGCGTAGGGAAATGTACATAGACACACACACCGACACACACGCAGACACGGCCACTTTTATAGATATATAGATAGATCTATTTTTTATTATAGTTTCACCCCAAACAAGGAACATTACCACTTTGGTTTAGGAGGCTACTATCAGGGGCAACAAATACTGGGGTACTATGTTAGGATTTGAGCAGCAAGATGTCGGTTCACGTTACAGTTGAACTTCTACATGTCAGTACAGTTGGGAAAACAGGGAGGTGGAATGTAATTCCAGAGTCTAGCGGTGGGGAAGAAACTACTGGAGTAGAAAGATCTTTTACGTCTAGGGATATCTAATGTGTGGAGGCCGGATTTAGCTGCCTGTCGGGTTTGTCGAGGGTGTCTGCAGTTCTCCAGAGCATTAACCATTAAAATACTTGTAGAACAGGAAGAGGGATGAAACATTTCGTCGATGGGACAGAGGCTGAAGCTTAGATGCCAGTTCAGGGCGTATCAGATTGGCGACTCTCTTATGAACCTTTCTAGGAGCGAGAGACAAGTAGCAGATGCACCAACCCAAATGTGACAGCAATACTCCATAGATGGGCGAAGGTGGCCTTATAGAGGTACAGGATACTTTCGGGTGTTAGTAGTTTTCTAGCACGGTAGAGAGAGCCTACCTTCTTCGCAACGGCCCTGGTAATACTTTCAATGTAATTGTTCGAACTCATGTTTCCTGTGAACGTTAGGCCAAACAGTTTGAAAGGATTACTATCAAGAGTCACTGACCATTGCTATTGGTGGCAGAGAAGGTTTCTTGTAATTATTGAAGAAAACCCGTTTAGTCTTGGAAGCATTGAATGTGACCATCCATTTTTTCACCATTCCACTACAGATTGGAGGTCATCCTCTAGTATTTTTGCCATTTCTTTAGATATGTGTTCATTTGTTTTCCTCTAAAGCCTGTTATAGAGTGTGGCGTCATCAGCATATATACCCATCTCAGAAGCAGTTTTTCGGGGAGGTCATTAATGAATTTTAGGAACAATAGAGGTCCAAAGATAAACCGTTGAGGCACTCCCGCATTTATATCATATAGTTTAGATGTACGACCGTCGAGGACAACCTGGATTTTTCTCTTATCTAAGAAGGATTTAATTATGTTGAGTATTCTACCAGTGATACCGTATAATCTAATTTTCCTGAGGAGACCCTCATGCCATACCCTGTCAAAAGCCTTAGATATATCTAGAGCTACCGGTCTGCCATCCCCCGCTTTGTCCAGTGAATGGTATATACGTTCAGAGATTACAGTGAGGATATCTGCTGTGGAACGGGCTTGTCTAAATCCATATTGTTTGTCAGTCAGAAATTTAGCATCTGTAAGGTGATGGACTAGAGCATGGTTAATTATGGTCTCAAATATTTTGGCGAAAAGTAGGAGGAGGCTATAAGGTCGATAATTTGATGGGTCAGTTCCTTCGCCAGAATTCTTGAATACTGCGACCACAGAAGCAGTTTTCCAACAGTAAGATTCATTAAGGCATTTGTTGTAAAATTTGGAGAGAACTGAAGCTACTTCGGCTGAGCACTTTTTTAATAGCACAGCTGGGATGAGATCGGGTCCACATGCTTTTGAAGTGTCAAGGTTTTTTATGATAGCATGCACCTGATCAGAAGTGATTTTTAGATCGTCAAGCGTGGCGTCTGTCTGCAAAGGAAAGTCAGACAGGGGGTGGCTGAAAGGGTCCAGTGTAGAGTTTGAGGCAAACCGACTGGCAAGCATATTAGCCTTGTCGGTAGCTGAGCAAACAACCTCGTGGTTGTTAGTTTGTGGGGGAATTGTTGATTGCCCATTATTTACTACATTGTTGTAGATTTTCCAGAAGTCACGAGTTCCTAATTTTTGTGTTCGATGCGTTTTTTAGTGGTTTCAGTAAATTCTCTCTTAGCTGTAGCTATTTTTTTCTTTGCGTTACTTCTAGCTTCTATATACTTCTGTCTGTTTGAACTGTACTTATGTCGGTTAAATCTGCGGTACGCATGCTGCCATTGGGCAATGGCAGTTGCGCAAGTAGAAGTAAACCATTGGGGAGAGTGGGACTTACTATAAAATTTCCTCATAGGGACATGTGCTTCAATTGCCGTTTTGAATCATTCAGTGGTCTCATTTGCGCACTGTTCAGCTGGAAGAGAAAAATATTTGCCCATGGAGTATCCCTGATAAGATCTCTGATGGCTTCCCTGTCAGCCTTTTTATAATATCTCGTTGTTTTGAGCACTGGATCTTCCTTCAGTTTTGGGTCTAGAGTTTAGGGCGATTTCAACCATTATCACTGCATGATCAGCATTCCCAAGTGGGCTGTCAGCATTTGTTATACAATCCTCGGGAACTGTGGTCATAAACAGATCTAGAAGTGATGCGTGTTTTCTTGCTGGTCAGAAAACGGGTTGGAGACGTACCCATTTGCGATAGGGAGTGAGATATAGCGAAGCTATGTGTTGTGCTGCTCACTTCCTCTGTGTAAGTAGAGAATCCAATCCAGTTTTTTGTGGTGGACATTAAAGTCACCAAATACATGTACTTGTGCACTAGTGTCCGGGGGAGAGTGCTGTGTCTATACTGTCAGAGACTTTGTTTATTATGGTGCAGTCCTGGGTCAAGGGAGAGCGACAGAGAAAATAAAAGTACCTAATGTTATGTTGTATGTTTAGTGTAAAGCACGTAAAGGCTTGATCGTCCGATTCCAGGTTTGTTTCTGTAGTCAAGGGGAGGGTATTAGGAATTTAGACTCCAAGTCCGTGCATATTTCTGTCAGAGTCCTTACGGCAGAGTGGGAGATATCCAGGCATGTTAAAGTAGTTAGAGGGGATGGGGGAGTGTAGGTTAGTCTCACTTAGTGCTAAAATATATGGGGTGTTTGTTAGGAGAAATGCTTCGACACCAGTTAAAATAGTTCTGGGCCCACGGATGTTCGTAAATGCAAGCTTAAAGGGAGAATGCAGGTTGGTTTTGTTTGAGCTTGGGCCTGGTTTTAGCGTATTTTCTTTTTATTGTACTGTAATTTTGTTTAGAGTTTCAATTTAGGTAAGGGATGCTGAACACGTGGTTATGCAGAATACCATACATGCAACAAAAGCAGCCCATCAGTTGTCCTGCTATCTACTAGGATTGTTGCCTCGGGATAGCCCATCGGGGATGAGTGCAGGGTCCATTTCCATGCGCGACATTGCACTACAAACAACCAGATATTATACAACTGTTGATGGAGCAGGCGCTCTAAGCGCTACCAAAGAGTTAAGAAACCTGTACTACCATTCGGGAAGAGCAGCCACGAACTGTCTATCTGGTACCCTCGACCACCCTGACGATAGTCAACCCAATCTACTTGTACTGTCATTATGGAATTCAAGCACTCCCAAGTGCCCAGTTTAGATGATGGGATGTGTCGGGACAGGGGAAAACGGCGTTCATTGCCCTAGTCAGGAAACAAGATCGACCAATGAAGGTCTGTTGACTTCTTGTGTTTGGACCTCTACGCCTAGCTAATAGGCAAAGGAGGAGTATGGAAGCCGGGCGATAGACAGTGCCTATCTACTACTTAAGCAGCTTAGATTTGCAGGCCGGTAATTTTCTTTGTGTCAGCAGCTCTAGGAAGGTTGTCATCCAAGACTGGAGAGGCCTTCCTCTCCTTAGGTTTAGCTTCAGAGTTTTCCTTATTCTAAACGAATGACCTGGGAAGATCTACGGGTCCATAAGCACCTAGAGGGTTTTCCCCATGCCTGGGTTCTAATCCAGGTATTTCTGCGCCCCCGCGTTGGTGGTTAATGTTAACAGGTTAGATTAAAAGTGTTATATATCAACTGAAAAATTATACTCCTCAAAATGATTACAGGGCATTGCTATTTCCTTGTTTGTTACTGGAGAAGGGGCTGAGTAAGTGTTCATGCAGTTGAAGCAGGTATATTTGCAAACAGGTCTGTTAGAAGGAGTTAACATGATTTGTTTTTTCCTTTAGGTTAATAAAAGTGTATTTGTCTTATTTTTTATGTTGGCTTGAAATAGGATAATGCGTTGCAGAATGGTATGGTATTACGAATTAACTAGAAAAATTCACAAGCTCTGGATATTTCAGATAGCAGGAGGCTGAAGTTGTATATTCAATAGATACAAGTAACGTCATTTTTGATAAGAAGTACATTACAGTACAGCTATAATTGGGAGTAAATTATATGCTATGTCGTATACAGAAGGTATAGTACAATAAATAGATGTATGGGCATATTTTCAGTAGATTCGAATATATGGAGATTGTATCTATTAAGTAGGTTACCATTTCTAATGAAGATATCATCAGCTTTCGTTTTAAAATCAGGAAGTTGTATTTTGCATTATAGCGTATGGATTCAGTTTTTGTATTTAACATTGCTAAGCTAAGGAAGGACAGCTATTGCTATGTAATATAGATAGTTTTATATCTAAGTACAGACTGTTATTAGTGAGTATCCACCTGTATAAGAATAAACTAATGTATGCCTAAAGGGTAGAAATGTACAGATGTTTAGTGATCATGACTTCCAATCGGTCAGCATGCGAAGGGTAAGGGCAGAAAGCTTAATACCCGCATCTAAGCAGATGTATTGTATGAGTGTTGGTGGCAGCTTGGGGAGTAGAGCAGATTGTTAGTTTTAAACAGAGGATTACACTTAAAGAATACAGTTAGGATTAATTATAAGAGTTTTGCCTGCCAAGTAACTATTAGTTTGAGAACAGGAGAGAAAAAACAATTTTTCTTTTAACTTAACATGCAAATCAGACATAGGCAGTCGTTTGGAGGCAAAGTGCATATTGGATATAGGTAACAATCGAGGAAAGGTGCTTGTACCGTAATGAGAAAAAACTATTAGTATATAGCGTGTCGGGATTAATTAAATGCAATCAGTTTGATCAAGCGCAGTAATAGTCCTAGCGACGTAGCTAATGTCACTGTGTATTTTAGTTTCAAATATAATTGAAAGTAAGAAAAACTACATTAGATGGTTTGATTGGCTAGCAAGGAAGCAATCATTTCCAATACAAGCAAGCTTATAGTAATAGTATATAATAAGTATATTACTTAAATAAAGTCCTAACTTCATCTACTGTAATAGAGAATAATTCCCGGCATTTTTGGTTTTTATCGCTAGTTTACTTGAATATAGCATGGGTGGGCAGTGTTTTTAGGTTTTGCTTATATTTACTCGTTTCTAAAGAGGCAATTACATTGCTAAACGTGCGCAAGATATATGTATTTATATATTTTTACCTAAATAGGGGTTGTGAATAATTTTCCCTTTTACTAACTCGCTAGATTCAGCCATTCTGATGAGGCGTAGACGATAGAACTCGTGCCAGTGGATAGTTATACTTCAAAAACAATATATATATATATATATATATATATATATATATATATATATATTCGCCTTCCGAAATGGTTACCCATTTGGTACTGGTCATGGTTACTGTAGCTTATCTTCGGTGATCTGGCGAGAACCGGTATGTGAAGGCGATTGTACTACACACACAAACGCACACACTCATATATAAATATATATATTAATGACAAACTCTTCAACCATTCTAATAGAATTATACCCTCTAATATTCACCATCATAATCTTTCAGTTAGTAACTCCTTTTTTTTTTTTTTTTTTTTTTTTTTTTTTTTTACAAAGGCATCACCACATTATCAAGGCCCAGAGGCCACTCAAGGATAAGGGTTAAAGAGTGTACAGTAGAAGTTGGTCAATATAGTAATCATTAGTAATGAAAATTTGGTAAATTTAATAACTTATATGGAACGGCTCATCAAGAACTTATTTACTTTAGACTTGAACACAACCATATTGTAGTCAGCCGGAAAGCAGGAAAACGGAAGACAATTCCACAGGCGTGCAGTTCTAAGAAAGAAGCTTTGTTCATGGAATCTATGTTTAGGTTTAGGCACAGATAAAGAGTGGGGGAAATTATTGATAGTGTTTACAGCTAGACGAGTGTTTCTTGTGAAAGTTTGGCGAGGGGGGACCATAGATTGAAGCTCAGTTGAACACTTTCCATGAAAATAACGATACATCAGAGACAAACTCGCAACATCTCTTCTGTGAGATAGAGGTTGTAAGGAGGAGAAAAGGACATCTCCTACGAGGCTATGAAGTCTATTTTGAACTCTATCAAGGCAGGACAAGTCTTTTCTAGCAGCTCCTGCCCAGATGTGGCAACAGTATTCCATCCTTGGACGTACCTGGCTCTTATATAGATAGAGAATAGCATCAGCAGTGAGATATCTAATTACTCTCTACTTTAACCGCTATCGTTTGAATTATATATCGACGTTGCCATCCTATTCTGTATGTTCGATCACTATCTTAAATTGCGAAAGCTATATGGAGCAATTCTCTTAATTTGTAACCTTGCATTCTTTATTCTCATAAATGTTTTTTAGACTTCGGAATAAAAAACCCGAATAACAATAAATCTTACGTAAGTATGGCTTTTCTAGATTTCAAAACCCGATATTATGACCACAAAAGTACATTAAAACAACAATAGTAAATAAATACTGGGAACTCAAAGAAAGCGGACGTTCGCCGGTAGTAGAATGGAAAATAGTAAGACAAACAAGCACATGTAGAGACCTAGACGATCCATATAGATTATGCCTTCATGAAAAATTTGCTATCTTATACTTTAAAGAACCTCAACATCTATTAAACTGTAGGAGAGAAATAGCGAAACAACTGTGTTCACAGGATAAAATTTACTCTACCGATACAAATTAATTTTAAAATTAAAAATAATAATAGAAAATAAATAAAAAATAAACATACGTATTGATAAATCATATATATATATATATATAAACTACCATTAAAAAACACTTAACTACGCATAGATTTAAAATAGGCCAGATAACAAGATATCTACGCTTCCCGCTAAAAATAGAACACTCAAAGGAAGGGCTGAACCGCATGTCACTGAGCCTGCTCATTGGCTGATTAGGAAGGCTGCAGTGGAAACTAGAAAGCTGATTGATTAACTTAAACTCAATAGAAGGTGCGTGTATAAAAGCGCAAAGCAACCACAAATCTTCGTATAAGACTGGCGGATCCTAGCGTGGATTAAATACGGAATATTCTGTGTAGCTTAATTGGCATATATATTTTATAAATTACTATATATATATATATATATATATATATATATATATATATATATATATGCATATATATATATGTATACGGACACACATTTATTTTTTTAATCATCGGTATTCTCAATGCAGTTTTGTAGACGATGAACAATTTTATATGAATTAATAATTTGTATTTTTAGAAACACTATTATCATATTAGTTGTTATTTGGACTTATTCAGCTGCCTTATAATGTTATTTGCCGGGTACAAAATCGCGATAAGTTATATGATTGTGGGGAAGAATAAAAAGACATTTTATTGAGAATTGTGAAAAAAGTTCAAAATAGAAAGCCGTTAAAACTTATATATTAATATTAGCACATAAATGAATAGACATAAAACCAACAAAAATATGAACAAAGAATATATACACTTTTTGTACATAACTTTGTATTGGTTCAAAAGTAACATATTTGTATTGGGCAAAATGGTGAGTGAAATCATATCTCTAAGGCAAGAGTCTAAAACTTTGTTAGAATAATATCTAATGCGGAGACATCTTTCAAAGAAAAATCAGCTGAATTCTGTGTGTGTGTTCGTGTGTATAAATATGTAGGTTCACATGTGTTATAAAATCTACTTTTTGCCGTTTCATGCAAAATGCAGTTTTAGTAATGAACTCTACGTGAAAAGAAAACCTGATTATTTGTCAGGTTCTTCCATTGGTTTAAGAAACACATTACTGAGATATTCGACTTCAAATGATGTCACGATATTAAACCCATATTTTATCAAATCTTATTAAATGCCTTGCTTCAAGAAATGGAAACATCGAACTATTTCTATTCAAACGAAACGATTTTTATTAAACAATTTAAAAAACGTAACATAGAACAAAGAAAACATTCTTTCCCAGACATTAGTATTTAATATAATTTCAATCAAAGCCCACGCGGTCTTTGTTGTTTTATGCTATCAAATTATAAAGTTATACATTTTCGGTTATTTAGGAGGGAAATGTACTTCACTACACGTGTGTTCTTTGTATCTAGTATCTATATACATACACATATATGTGCATATATATATTTATAAACGCATACACAATTATGTGTGTGTGTTTGTATATATATATATATATATATATATATATATATATATGTATATATACAAATAAAATAACTACGCTCACTCTAAAGGACAAGAAAAGAACAACACTTTCCTTAATACCTTACAGCAATAGAATTTTTCTTCAGATTTTTCGCGCTATAGGCTCTTTCTATATTATTTTTTCTTAGTTATAATATCATTATGCAATTCTAACAAGAACTTCACGCCTTAGCTCCTCAACCATCTTATTTCTACAAATCATGCATGCCTCAAAAACAACTTGTATGGAGTTACCAAAACAAAACAACCTATTCTTAAAAAGACCCTTGTAATTTCTACGAATAATTTGTTAATTTATTTAATATTTATTAATCTGCTATCATATTTACTAATACTCGCAGTTTAATTGAAGGTACTGGTAATATTACCTTTCAGTTCATCCGAAAACATGATCAATAGATATTTTATCAATGTTCCTAACAATCTACACTGCCATGTTATCACCCAGGCCTAGTGTAGACGCGTATATTCAAGTAATAATCTAAAATATATTCGTTTATATTAAATACGACGAATAGGATATGGATAAAACAGTCATTTGTTCGGAAACCTACGCGAAGCATTTGCAGTAATATATGTAATAGAATACATTTTTTTAAATATTAAAACCAATGTTTACTTCCTAAGAATTACCTATATACACTATTGCATGCTATTGTTTTATTGGATTCTATCATTAGTTTTACTGAAAACATAAACATTTTATATCAGATTAATGAAAGTTGTGAAAGCATATTGTTAAAACCTATTATGCCTAACAGGTGAATTCCCTTTAATTACTTTGAATTTTTACAACTCCACTGGTATCTTCAGACTGCTTAATCTGGCAGCACTACTAAAAAAGTAAAAAAGTTACTGCGTGTTCAAGGCATAACATGAGGAAGAAAAAACATTAGAAAAAAAACAGCAAATCAGAACGCTTTGATGATTAGTTAAAATAATTAAATAAAATATATAGAAATAACTGAAAATCCGAAATATTAATTGCGAAAATATCCTATAGAAAAATACTTCTCGGCATTAGGTGGTGACAATAGAAGTATATATATATATATATATATATATATATATATATATATATATATATATATATTTAAGTGTGCAAAAACTTTGCTCAAGCTATACTCTCAACAGCTTTGTTACTTACGGACTTGAGACTTGGTAAATACAGTATTCAGACATGTGAAAACTTTTAGATGAGTTTTCACCAAAAGTGTTTTCTAAAAAGTCAACATTGAAAAAATCCTACTTGGGGGTCCATAGAATATTTATCTGATTGTCGACTGTTTATTGAATGCGCATGCTCGAATCGTTGATATTATATTAAGAATAAGTATGTTTGAAAACACTGTTTTTGTGTCAAGCTGGATTAATGGTTACCGTACTTGAGTCATTGTCTTTAGGTTTTGGTTTCGATCTCAGCCCGAGCATATTTTTTTGATTTACAAGTAATGATCTGTTTAGAAAAACATAATACGCGCATGCGCATATTTCAGTTTCTTCCTGTTTTTTTACCTCATTTTTTAAGGAATTAAACTTAATGTTTAATACTATGCAACGCTGATTGAATCTTTTAGTATATATATATTTATATATATATATATATGTTGTAAGTCTAACAAATAAATATATGAAACGCGAACGCAAGCAAATTTACTTAAAAAAAACACATCTAATTTCTTTGCACAATATGTGGCCATTGTCGTTTCTTTTTACAAATGTGTCACCACTTATCAAGGCCCGAATGCAACTCTATGATAAGAGCTGATGTGTGTACAGTGGTCCGACGGAACATGATGAAGTAATCGTTTATAATGGAAAAGTTGTAAATTAGATTACTTCAGGAGATGGCTTATTAAGAAGTTGTTCCCGTTGGATTTGAAGATAACGATATTTTAGTCAGTTGGAAAGGAGGAAATCGGAACAAACTTTCACAGGTGTGCAGTTCTAAGAAACGATCTTTGTTCCTCGAATCTACCGTTGGGTTTATGCACAGATAAAAATGGGGGAATGTTTTCATAGTGGTTTCAGCTAGATGGGTGTTTTTCTTTTTGTTAAAGTCAGGCTAGAGGGAAACAAAGACTGGACCACAGACTAGAATTTGCCATATAAGTAGCGGTGAATACAGACAGGCGCAAAACGTCTATTATGTGGCAAAGAGGTTACAGGGAAGAGAAAAGGGCATTCCCCACTAGGCTACAAAGTCCTTTTTTGGACTGCTTCAAGGCAGCATAAGCTGCTTTTAATAGCTCGGTCCCAGATGTGGCAACAATACACTATCCCTGGACGTACCTGTCTCTTATATATGTAGAGGATTTTATCAGCAGTAAGATATCTACTGAAGCAGTAGAACTATCATATCATTTTCCCATCAAATTTGGTAACGGATTTAATGCACGTGTTCCATTTCAGATCAGGAGTAAATATGAGCCATAGAAGCTTGGCAAAACATGAAACCTTCCAAAGACGAGATTCAATCATTTCGCTTGCTGCTAAATAGGGTGCAGAGCGTTGCTGATAGAAAGAATCTTGATTTTAGAGGCATTTAAGTTAACAATCTACCCATTTCCCATTTTCACCGCGTGATCAACATCTGAGGAGAGAGAATCAAAGAGACCGTGGTCGTTTACGGCCTTTGAAGTGTTGCTATATGTAGTAGTGGCGTCAGCATAAATGTCTACAAATCATCTTAGGAGGTGATTTGAGAGATTATTTATGTAGATCTGAAAGAGAATTATGACCTGAGCGACTCCAGCATGATTAGTGAGACCTTCTGATTTTGCCCCATGAAGTTGGTTCTTTACGACAACCGGCGAAGCTCAGTTCAGCTCAGTGGATAGTCACCGACAAAGCTCCCCGACATTTCACCAAGCCAGAATTACATAAAAGAAAGGTCATGCTGACGGTTTGGGGGTCTGTAACCGCTCTCCTTTATTATAGAGTTTCTTATACAGGCGAAACCATTACGCGAGGAAATTACTGTCAACAAAAGGATTAAATGCATAGAAACTTCGACAACAAGATCCAACATTAGTCAACAGAAGAGGCCCAATACTCTTCTACGACTATGCCCGACCACACGTTGCTAAGGCGACTCTGTGGAAATTAAACGAATTGCGCTACGAAACATTGCCTTATACAGCGTACTCAATAGACCTCTAACGTACCAACTTTGTGCGTGAAAAATGCTTCACAAACCCTAGCGATGGCAAAATCTACTTCAGCAACTTCATCACCACAAGAACGCAAAATGTTTACGTTACTGGCATAAAGACACTTGTTGACACAAGAGTGTTGACTCAGATGCTGATTATGTTGATCACTAAAGTTTTAACTTGAGCCGAAATATGTTCCTCTGCAATTTTAAACTAAAAAAAAAACAGCAAAGGAATTGCATGTCAACCTAATAGAACGAGGCACTTTACTTACATGCTATCGTTTCATAAGTCATGAATTGCTAAAAGTCTCAAGTAATTTGCAATTGTGCTTTTCATTTGCCCCTTCTTGAGAAATGAACATCAGATCTTCAGAAGAATGTACATCTTCGAAATGAATTTTACAAATTAATCGAAGCATTACCTTTCAGATCTTTGTTGAACATTGTTGTATTATATTAAGCGCATGAAATCACTATAATTTTCTAGATAAATTTGCTAGAACGATCTTATATACATTATATATATTACTATATATATGTGTGTATGTGTGTGTGCGTGTGTATATATATGCATATATGATTACTTGATTTAATCACATAAATTCATACACGAAAATATAATTATATGCGTAAATTTTCAGTATTTACTTCAGCGATGCTGAATACATAGATAGCGCTTGGTAGTAAGTTCTTAAAATATATATGGCAATTAAGATACACAAAATATTCCGCTTTCATTCTCGTTAGAATTCGTCAGGCGAGTAATTAGAATATACAGGGCAATTAGATTACACAAAATATTCCACATCAGGCTAGCCTGACGAATTTTAACGAGAATGAAACGCGGAATATATATATATATATATATATATATATATATATATAAATCGGGTGACCCCCCAAAAAACAAAAGCTAATTGAAGGCTGTCTAGAACATATACTATAGAACGGAGAAAAAAGGCCAAAGACCCTTGTGTCTTTATGTGGTGTTGTGAATATAATAAACTAGTTATCACCAAAGTTTCATTTCATTCAGACAAAACACTAGGAAACGGGGCATAGTTATAGACTTGGGGCCTTTTTTAGGTCACCCTGTATGAATGTATATATATATATATATATATATATATATATATATATATACATATATATTTCTTTTTTACTCTTACTTGAGTGGGTGTGAGGGGCCCATTGGTACTTGGTCCACTGGGTGCATAGGATAGGGTGTGTGTGTGTGTTTGTTTGTGTGTGTGTGTGTGTGAGTGTGTGTGTTTTCATTTATTGGTGTGAAGAATGTATGTTCTGTTTTATAGTATTATAAAGTTATTTGTTTCCTTAGGAAGGTTACTGTGGTCTAAGGTCGTTACTGATGTGTGTGTGATGGTGGGGGTCAGCTCCTCTGAAATAAGTGTAGAGGTGTTTTCATTCAATTTTGATATTTATTTTTTGGATTCTTAGATTTTAGTATTGTGAGTTTTCGTTTCAGTCTTAGACTGTTCGGGTATTCTTAATATTGTGTTTGTTTAGATAAAGAGGTGTATTTATAAATATACGCAGGGGATTTTATAATGTTTCTATCTGTTTGACTCCCCATGTGGGTATGGCCACCAGGATGGGTTTTTAGTGTGGGGAAGATTTCGTTCCCCAGAGGAGAGGGCCAATTGGATGGGGTATAGGTATGGTAGGAGGGATGATAGAAGGGGTGATAGTTATCTCAGTCGTGAAGGATTTCTCCTCCACTGACTGAGGGGGGAGCGAGGTGTTGGAACAGTTATTACACTATGGTTCTAGGTGTTTCCTAGTGTTTTTGGTTTCGAGGTTAAGTAGGGTTGGTATTGTTCAATGTGTTGTATAAGAGACAGAGGTGTTATGTCTGTGTGTGGCTGATGCGTGTGTGTATATGTGTGTATATGTGTACGTTTTAATGCGTCGGTTCTGATTTATGTGTGGGTGTGTATATGTATATGTACGTGCATGCGAGTGTGCCTTGCATTTCATGTTTTTATGTGTTGATATTAAGCTCTGTTTAGACATCTACCACAAAGCGACAGGCACTCAACAATACCTCCACTTCAAAAGCCACCATCCTAGATCCAAAATTGTCGGAGATGTTTGGTAGAGTTCTCAAAGGTCAAATAGTTATACTTTGACTCCTTAACAGCCAAATTTCTGGCCGAAAATCAACCACAAAGAACTTCCCAAATCTCACTACCCTGTATATCAAATTCCGAGTCTGTAGAATTAAAATTGACAGTTATTGCGTAGGAATATGTACACAGACAGACACACACACACAGACAAACAGACACACAAATACACAGACACGTTCACTTTTATAGATACACTAGCATGGGTGCCCGGCTTTGCCCAGGTATTTGGAGGTGTATGTTGAGCAAAAAAAAAAAAAAAAGCGGTATTTTTTAAACTTTGACCCCTATTATGACCTCTTAACATTTATTGTCTTGGATTTAAATCAACTTTTTAAGTTAGATCCCTGTGTAGAGCACCTATATCTAAAATTTCAAGTGTTTAGACTCAAAATTGTCGGAGGAGTTTGGTAGAGTTCTCAAAGGTCAAATCGTTGAACTATGACCCTTTAACCCCCAAATTTCTGGCCGAAAACCTATCACATCGATTTTCGCAAATCTCAGTACCCTGTATATCGAATTTCGAGTATGTAGACTAAAATTTACAGAATTATTGCGAAGGGAAATGTACACACACATAGACAGACACGTTCACTTTTATATATATATATAGATATATAAAGAGAGTGAGAGACAGACAAACAGAGGTAATTAGTATGCAGTAGACGAATATCTATCTAAAATAAAATGCTCAATTTCGACATGATACTCATGGTATAATTAAGATAATAAGTCGACTGAAACGTTTGGTAAAATCGAAATACTACGAATAACTTGTTTACTATGCAAGCATTCTAAATTTTCATCTTTTTACGAACAACTTTTGGATTTTTTAAAAGACATGAGAAACAGAAATGAACACAAACAACTATAATATTGATCGGTGAAGTCGCTAGTTGAAATTCTCTTCTGCTGATAACGCATACTTTCGATATCCTTTGTCTTTAGGATACGAGAATTCATATCTTCTGGCAAGAAGAGTGAAATATATCGGAGTAAATATCCCGAAGTATCTCGGTAGGAAGAAATCCCTTCGGCTAACTAAAAAAGAATGTTTTGACATTTGCTATGAGCATATGCAACGGTTGACGCTGAAAATAGCATATTTAATGTGATTACGCGGAAAACAAATTGATTCCTGACGGTCGAAATCTTAAATGATATTTAAAGGTCGTTTGGTGCTTTATTAAAAAAATCAATCAATTAACTGCCATGATTTTTCTTCTTTTTGTTCCCGGGGTTTTAATTGTTCTTTCTGAATAAATTATTTCGTGATAAAATGTTTTGTAGCATGCTCATTCATTGCGGAAGGCTATGCTATAATCAGTTAAAATCTCAGTCATCATTGTTCATCTTGTCCGTCGATAATACACCACCTCCTGAGTTCACTATAGATTGTATTATCGATACTGTTTGCACTTTCATTTAGGGGGCGTGGAGTACTGTTGTCACATTTGGACTGGTGCATTTGCTACATGCCTCTTGCTCTTCGGCAGGTTTTAAAAGACTGTCGCCAACCTGATAAGTCCTAAACTGTCATCTCGGCTTCAAACTCTGTCTAATATTGCATCCCTCTGCCTGTGCTACCTGTATTTTCATGGTGAATTCTCTGACGAACTACAAACCCTTGTATCCCCTCGACGTAAATACCCCCGACATACCCGACAAGCAGCAAAATTCCACCCTGAACAGTAGAGATCCCTAGATGTAAGAAAGCTTTCTACTCTAATAATTCCTTTCCAAGAATTGCTAGACTTTGGAACTCCTTCTGAGTCCCTGCTTTTCAACTGTACTGACATGCAGATGGTCAAGTGTAATACTAAACTCCCTATATATTATCTCTGCAACTTATGTCTTGGATAGTACCCCCCTACATACAAGTGGCATTGAGCCTTGTTTTAGGTGAGACTAGAATAAAAATATAAAAATAGGTCCCACTAATATTATAATAAATTCGAAATCTGCATTAACCAAAATATCATATTTAAGTGCACTTTACGACCAGGCAATGCTGGGTGTTCTGCTAGTCTATATATTAACCTTTTTTGTACCAATGCTCCTTAAATAGAACATAGTTTTCAACATACTATAGAAATTGTAATTTTGCTTTAAATTCAATTTTTATAAGTTATTTCTATTAAAGTAGCTTCATTTTACTCCAGATTTATGAAAACTTTTATAAATTATTCTTATAGTTAAAATAAATGGAATTTAAAATAGAGCTATAATCACTGTATTTTATGGATGAGAGTTGGAAGGCCTGTAATAACCATAAAGCAACCTGAGAGAAGTTTTTGATCAAAAGGATATCCTTCAGCAGTAATCAAGGTTTGTATGTATGCTGTTAAAAATATAATACACCTAACAAAAAATTTAATATGAGAAAAATTATAGATATAAATTTTATATTTCTGACAATATTCATCCTTTTTTTCATAGATGGATCCTCATAAATTTTATGGAAGAAAGACGACAAGAGTTTCTCCACTTGCTGAAGCTCGTGAGGTAATTGAGCACTCATCAGATCGTGCAGTCATTGTTGTGCTACCTCCTACTGCAGGAGATGCAGCAGATCAAGAAAGTGATATCGGGGAAATTCCCGAAGACCCGGAAGTTGAGTATGAGCCGGCTGGAGAAATTGAAATAGAAGAAAATACGGAAAGCGAGTCTGATCACGAAATCCTGCCACTTCAAAAAAAAAGGAAACAGAATAGTAACATTGTGTGGAAGAAGAGTGCTATATTTAGCAAGCCAATGCAAGTTGGAAATGCCGTTATAGATCAGAAGCTTGAAAAACTTGAAGGAATGGCACCTTATGAAATTTGGAAGCTAATATTTTCTACCGAAATGTTGCAACATATAGTTTTAAAAACTAACCTGTATGCTAATAGGGATAAAAACGTTGAAAAAGTCATAATATTAGAACATGAAATGGAACAATTTTTAGGGATCATCTTGTTATCAGGATATCATCTTGTACCACAAGAGAAGCTGTATTGGTCAACCCAGCCTGATTTTCGTGTAGAAATTGTTGCTAAAACTATGAGTAGAAACAGGTATCTTGAAATAAAAAGTACTCACACTTTGCTGATAATCTGAAGCTTACTGCAGGTAATAAAATGAGTAAAATTTCACCATTATATGATATGAGGAATGAAAATTTTGTGCAATTTGGTGTTTTTCACAAACTGCTCAGTATAGATGAGTCAATGGTTCCATATTATGGACGTCACAGTGCTAAATGTTCATCAGAGGGAAGCCAATACGTTTCGGATATAAAATCTGGTGTATTTGCGGCAATGATGGCTTTCCTTATCATATGAATGTGTACCAGGGAAAGGAGGATAACCCTGAAAACTTGCCCCTTGGTATTAGGGTAATCAACGGCATGGTAGATGTTATAATGTCGAGTACGGATATTACTTGCCACGAATTGTACTTTGATAACTTTTTTACAAGCTACAACCTACTGTCTGAACTAGGTGATAAAAGTGTTAGAGCAACTGGAACAGTAAGAGAAACAAGAACATCTAATGCAACAAAAAAGCTCATCTGCAGCAAAATTCTCAAGAAAAAGGAAAGGGGAGCTTTTGATTATTGTTCTGATGGAAAAGTTTATGTTGCAAAATGGCATGACAACTCAATTGTAACAATCGCAAGCAACTGGGAAAACCATTAGCCTGTTCATAAGGTAAGACGTCGTGTCAAAGGGGGAGAAAAGCAGGTTCCGCAGCCACATCTCGCACACTCTTACAATAAAGGAATGGGTGGTGTCGGCGTAATGGATAGACTAGCTGAATCTTATCGACCTTGTATACGGGGTAAAAAGTTGTACTGGCCACACTTCATCAATGTAATAAATTTGTCAGTGATAGCAGCATGGAGGCTTCACTGCAAAACCGATCAAAAAATACTATCTCATTTGGAATTTCGCAGTCAAATCACACTGTGTTTGCTAAAGGCAGGACCACAACGTGGAAGAATATCTATGTAAGCTGGAACATTGCCCGCCAATGTAAGATTTGATGGAATGGATCATACATTAGGGTCCACAACACAAGGGAGATGCAAAGTGTACAGCAAAAATACAAAAATATATGCAGAAAGTGTAATATTCGGTTACATGCGGAGAGGGGAAATTGTGTTTTGAAAAATATCATAAAAAACAATGAAAACATATAAAATAAACACTTCTTTTCTTATATTTTAGATCTAGTATATTATACATGGAATTTTATTTTATAGCTTTATAAGAGATCACTTATTTTACAAAGGAATAAATTGTCAGAATTTCAATATCGTTCACCTGTAACCTCCCAAGTTTCCTTAAATGGAACACACAATAAAATAAAAAATTGATCTCGTATAATGTTCAAATTTTATATATAAGGTCATTAAGCTATGGTGAACTCATATTTTAAAAATGAACGAAATCGTAAAGCAAATGCTATGGTCGGTTCAAAAAAGGTTAATACGATAACGTCTGGTATCTTCTGCGCCAAGCTTGCATCCAGTCGTTTTAATTTAAATGTACTTCCATTTCCTGTAAGAAATAATTTTGCCAAGGATTCTTCATAAGTTTTGGTTTCAGTTTCGAATATAGCTGTTGGCCCTCAAGTCATTTATTTTTTTTACAAATAATATTACTTCTATATATTAATAAAATAGAGTGTGCGTTATTTTCTGTGTCACGCTTATATTTTGATCGTTTTATTGGAATGTACTCCAATTTCTTATAATAAGTAACTTTTATAAAGAATTCTTTATACGTTTTTGTTTCAGTTTCTGTATTACCTGAAGGCACTAAAGTATATATATATATATATATATATATATATATATATACTTAATTTACTCACATAAAATTAATATACGAAAGTATAGATTTATGCGTAAACTTAAAGTGTTTACTTCAAAAGTGCTCAATACGTAGGTAGAGTTAGTTAGTAATTCATAAAATATATATGGCGATTAAGCTACACTGAATATTCCGCGTTTCATCCACTCTAGGACTCTTCAGGCTTATGCACATAAACCTGAAGAGTCCTAGAGTGGATGAAACGCGGAATATACAGTGTAGCTTAATCGCCATATATATATTTTGTAAATTACTATGTATATATATATATATATATATATATATATATATATATATATGTGTGTGTGTGTGTGTGTGTGTGTGTGTGTTTGTGTGTGTGTGTGTGTGTATTTATAAGTTTGACATTCTGTTTCGATTCAAGCTGATGAACCCAAGTCATATAGATGTATTTTTATTTTTGAAATCGCAACTTTATAATATATAAAAATCGATTGAACATTTACTCTCTGATAATATATACGAAATCTTCAATAATTAAAATATCATATTTAAGCGTATTTTACTATCTTGGTACGCTCGATGTCCCTGCGAATTTGATAAATACTTGTCGAGTTTTAACAGAGTATCAACAATAATATCAGGGTGTCTCCATTTACGCTGAATATCGACAGAATGCCAACATCAATAAATTTCATATGACTCAGTCCCCTGTGGAATCCACACAAGTCCCGCTAGTTCAAAATAATTTCATTATTGAATCTTCATTCTCCATAACTCGACTGCGACAATTTTTCGAACATCTTTAATAACACGATGGCCACCATTTCCAAACAGTTACAACGTCGAAATGTATAAACACTCCTCGAAAAATTGCTGACGCCAACTGTAAAAATACGACTCTCAGCGCATAAATTTTATATTTTTTGCTGTGATCATTAAGAAAAAAAAAGCATCCAGAGTACTCTCATAGTATGGACGAATATTTAAAGTCAGCGTGCTCATTTCAATGCAAATTGCTCGGTCAGTCATTTTCGCAATTTGTCC
>NC_136506.1:2854166-2931666 GCF_053919585.1 Euprymna scolopes
CTTCCACGTTGTGGTCCTACCTTTAGAAAACACAGTGTGATTTGACTGCGAAATTCCAAATGAGATAGTATTTTTTGATCGGTTTTGCAGTGAAACCTCCATGCTGCTATCACTGACAAATTTATTACATTGATGAAGAGTGGCCAGTACCACTTTTTACCCCGTATACTAGGTCGATAAGATTCAGCTAGTTTATCCATTAGGTTGACACCACCCATTCCTTTATTGTAAGAACGTACGTGATGTGGCTGTGGAACCTGCTTTTCTCTCCCTTTGACACAACGTCTTACCTTATGAACAGGCTTATGGTTTTCCCAATTGCTTGCTATTGTTAAAAATGTAGTTGTCATGCCATTTTGCAACATGAACTTTTCCATCAGAACAATAATCAAAAGCTCCCCTTTCCTTTTTCTTGAGAATTTTGCTGCAGATGAGCTTTTTCGTTGCATTAGATGTTCTTGTTTCTCTTACTGTTCCAGTTGCTCTAACACTTTTATCACCTAGTTCAGACAGTAGGTTGTAGCTTGTAAAAAAGTTATCAAAGTACAATTCGTGGCAAGTAATATCCGTATTCGACATTATAACATCTACCATGCCGTTGATTACCCTAGTAACTGTGACGTCCATAATATGGAACCATTGACTCATTTATACTGAGCAGTTTGTGAAAAACACCAAATTGCACAAGATTTTCATTCATCATATCATATAATGGTGAAATTTTACTCATTTTATTACCTGCAGTAAGCTTCAGATTATCAGCAAAGTGTGAGTACTTTTTATTTCAAGATACCTGTTTCTACTCATAGTTTTAGCAACAATTTCTACACAAAAATTAGGCTGGGTTGACCAATACAGCTTCTCCTGTGGTACAAGATGATATCCTGATAACAAGATGATCCCTAAAAATTGTTCCATTTCATGTTCTAATATTATGAATTTTTTAACGTTTTTATCCCTATTAACATACAGGTTAGTTTGAAAAACTATATGTTGCAACATTTCGGTAGAAAATATTAGCTTCCAAATTTCATAAGGTGCCATTCCTTCAAGTTTTTCAAGCTTCTGATCTATAATGGCATTTCCAACTTGCATTGGCTTGCTAAATATAGCATTCTTCTTCCACACAATGTTACTATTCTGTTTCCTTTTTTTTTTTTTTGAAGTGGCAGGATTTCGTGATCACACTCACTTTCCGTATTTTCTTCTATTTCAATTTCTCCAGCCGGCTCATACTCAACTTCCGGGTCTTCGGGAATTTCCTCGATATCACTTCCTTGATCTGCTGCATCTCCTGCAGTAGGAGGTAGCACAACAATGGCTGCACGATCTGATGAGTGCTCAATTACCTCACGAGCTTCAGCAAGTGGAGAAACTCTTGTCGTCTTTCTTCTATAAAATTTATGAGGATCCATCTATGAAAAAAAGGATGAATATTGTCAGAAATATAAAATTTATATCTATAATTTTTAAAATATTTAGTGCATACCTTATAAAACGTAGAGTATTAGGAAATACAATACAAGATATATGTTGCTACCTTTGGAGCAGTAACCTCCCAATGTTTTATAAATGGAACATTTTTTTTATTTTTCTCATATCAAATTTTTTGTTAGGTGTATTATATTTTTAACAGCATACATACAAACCTTGATTACTGCTGAAGGATATACTCTTGATCAAAAACTTCTCTCAGATTGCTTTATGGTTATTTCAGGCCTTCCAATTCTCATCCATAAAATACAGTGATTAAAACTCTATTTTAAATTCCATTTATTTTTACTATAAGAATAATTTATAAAAGTTTTCATAAATCTGGAGTAAAATGAAGCTACTTTAATAGAAATAACTTATAAAAATTGAATTTAAAGCAAAATAACAATTTCTATAGTATGTTCAAAACTATGTTCCATTGGTACAAAAAAGGTTAAACGTTAAAAATCTCACTTTATTAAATCATTTGCATATGTCCAAGTCTCTTCGAAGATTATTTTTGGGGATAAATTACACCAGGATGTACTTTACATTACAATACTATAAATATTTATAGAATAACATTGATTTCAAAAAGAACAAAATCTAATAGAATGTGTTGTAATTAATACATTAATGTTTTCTTTTTTCTGATTATATTGTGTACTGATTTGTAACGAATATACTTTTCAATTTGTGCAGGAAGTTTTAAATCGTGTTATTAAAATTCACTAACTTGTTTTTGTCATAGAAGAAATTCCGTTCTTTCACTGTACTATTGTAAGTATATGCACACACACACATAAATATATATATATATATATATGTTATGTGATATTTTTACAAAAGTCAAGACAAAAATAAAACATAAAAACATAATAAGGTGGATTTCTTTATCTGTAACTATTGATTCATAACCATTCAGACAATTTAAGAATGATATAATTGAATATATCTGTTGTATCGAAACCACTATCTGAATGCACTCAACCATCCCCCATATATACCGAAATTCCTTACGATCACAGGTTTGGTTTTGTTCCGAAGTTAACCGTACTTGCTCGGTTTAACACAAATCACTCTTTACATTCTGTTATATTTTCTTTGTTTTTTGTTAATACACGTCTTGACTTACATGGTTGTTCTGTTTTATTTTGGCTTATTCAGAGAGATAATATTGGCGACAGAAGGATTCGAGAAACGCTCTCACGCCGAAATGTGCTACTATAAATGGTAGTGTCGTCAGACACTACCATTTATGGTAGCACATCTAAGACAGTAAACGACCAGGTTCTCTCCAATTCTCTCTCCTCTGATCTTGAGCATGTAGTACAATGGGGAAAGGAGTGGCTGGTTACTTTTAATGCATCTAAAACCAAGCTTCTCTCTTTACATCATCAACATTCTGATCCCCATCTGGCATCAATTGAAATGAATGGCTCTCGTCTTCAGGAGGCCTCGAGTTTTGACAAGCTTCTGGGCTTGACCATTACTCCTGATCTTAAATGGAACACGTACATCAAATTTGTTGCCAAGACCGCTGGAAAAATGGTGGGATCTTTCTATCGATCCAGTAGATATCTCACTGCTGATGCAATTCTCTATCTATATAAGAGCCAGGTACGTCCAAGGATGGAATACTGTTGCCACATCTGAGCAGGAGCTGCTAGAAAGGACTTGTCCTGCCTTGATAGAGTTCAAAATAGTCTTCGTAGCCTCGTAGGAGATGTCCTTTTCTCTTCCTTGCAGCCTCTATCTCACAGAAGAGATGTTGCGGGGTTGTCTCTGATGTATCGTTATTTTCATGGAAAGTGTTCCACTGAGCTTCAATCTATGGTCCCCCCTCGCCAAACTTTCACAAGAAACACTCGTCTAGCTGTAAACACTATCAATAATTCCTCCCACTCTTTATCTGTGCCTAAACCTAAACGTAGATTCCATGAACAAAGCTTTTTTTATTAGAACTGCACGCCTGTGGAATTCTCTTCCGTTTTCCTGCTTTCCGGCTGACTACAATATGGTTGTGTTCAAGTCTAACGTAAATAAGTTCTTGATGAGCCGTTCGATATAAGTTATCAAATTTTCCAAATTTTCATTACCAATGATTATTATATTGTCCAATTTCTACTGTACACTCTTTAACCCTTATCCTTGAGTGGCCTCTTAGCCTTGATAATGTGTTGATACATATGAAAAAAAAGAAAAAGTCCAATGTGAACAAGTTCTAATTGGATCGTCCCTCTAAGTAATCCAAGTTACAAAATTCCCACTGTTTACTATGCTAAAATCACAATGACTAATTTATACCTATTAACCCTTATCCTCGAGTGGCCTCTGGGCCTTGATAAATGGTTACACCCATGTAAAAAAAACGCTAATTCCTTACGCGTCTAAGAATAATAAACCAGTATTCTAATAACACTGCCAATAAGAAAGTTTAGAGAACAAAATATCTCTTTTAATTTACTTAAAAAAAAAAAAAAGGAGGTAACCCACGATTCCCAGAAAAAATAATTCCAGAACCAGAACTAACCAACTATACAAGATAGAGGAGCTAAGGGAATCTTTGGTTCAATAAACTAAACTGCAAATTGAACAAAAAATATGAAAAAAGACTTATTGGAGAAATGGGAAGAAAAACAGGAAATGCTGGCACACCATAAACGAAAGCTAGATGAACGAAAAGATACATTGCAGAAACACTGGTCTAAATATCAAAGTTCATCAATGGAACATTAAATAGAATCAAGAATACATGAAAACAATCGTCTGACCGCCAACGACAGTAAGACGATCTACTTGTACACATTTTGAACAGAAAATGAGTCACCTTTTTTCCAAAATTCGATATTGTCCTCAATAGATAATTTCAAGTACGAAAAAGATGAAAAATAATTCGCAGCTTATTTCAGAAGATACTAGGACATTTCAATATCGCCCAGAAGAATACACGACTTCTACTACATAAGCTTCATATGACTGAACACGACAACTTCGTGAACTTCATCTTACCAAGGAGAAGCTTCTTTCTTAGAACTGCACGCCCGTGGAATTCTCTTCCGTTTTCCTGCTTTCCGGCTGACTACAATATGGTTGTCTTCAAGTCTAACGTAAATAAGTTCTTGATGAGCCGTTCGATATAAGTTATCAAATTTACTCAAATTTTCATTACTAATGATTATTATATTGTCCAATTTCTACTGTACACTCTTTAACCCTTATCCTTGAGTGGCCTCTTGGCCTTGACAATGTGGTGATGCCTATGTAAAAAAAAAATATTAACACCGCTAGAGAGATAAATAACGAGAAAAACTGAATAACTAAACGTTCTAGTTTCGATTCTCATATTTTTTATGAATTTGGATATCACTACTATATATCGAATAATAATGAAGACAGAATTGGACATATAATACTAAATAATAGACCTACAAGAATTTAAATATAATATTTATACGTCTTTTACGACCGGTAAACGTTGCATGTCCAACTATTATATATTATACAGGGAACTCAAAGAAAGCGGACGTTCACCGATAGCCGAATGGAAAATAGTAAGACAAGCTAGCACATGTAAGGACCTAGACTATCCATGTAGATAATGCCTGAATAAAAATTTGCTATCATTTACTTAAAGTAAAACTCAATATCTATTAAACTTTAGGAGAGAAATAGTAAACAACTGTGTACACAGAATAAACTTTACTCTAGGAGAGAGAAACTAAATATATATTTTTAATTGACAATAGCAATAGAACATAAATACATAAACTAAAATAAAACATATAATAAAATAAACATACATATGCATAAATAATTATGTATATATACGTGTGTTTTTGTACATATATATATATATATATATATACATGCATACATACATAGACTAAACTAGTATATGAATTATAAAAAAAAGTCACATCTTACATCTAGGTAAAACTAGATCAGCTTAGAGATATCTTCTCTTTCCATGAAAAAATCACACACGAAAGAGATTAAGAGGAATTATAGAATGTTTGGGGGAAGCTTAATTGAATTCTAAATAAATAAGGAATTATAGAATGTTGGGGAAGCTTTATTGAATTCTAAATATATAAAGAATTATAAAATGCTGGGGGAAGCTTTATTGAATTCTAAATCTTAATCTCTTTCGTCCCTAATGAACCTTACGCTAGACGTAGCATCTTCCCCATGCTACCTAGCACCTTCTCTACTCTTCTGATGAGAAGCATTAGACTTCGAAATTCCCTGGCATAAACAGTCCCTTCTATCTCCCAAAGTTTGCCTGTATTCCATTATTAAAATAATGGTCCATTCTATATCTACCAATATATAGTTTTATGTCTTCATTTCATACTCTGGTTGTCATATTGTATACGCTCCAATAAACATTGTTGAGCTTGGCATTATCCGGATAAGTCTCCTTTGTGGAATTGAACTTTCTCTTTTCCTTATAAATTAAGCTATATATATATATATATATATATATATATATATATATATATATATATATATATATTGTAAACTACGTTGTGTATTGATATTTCTATTCACGTATTGGAAGTTAAACAACTATAAGCATGGACTTTTTTCATTATATAAGTTTTGTCTAAATTTATTATCAAAATTCTGTGAAAGTTTGGTTCATGAATTTTTTTTCCTGTGGTTTACTCTTAGGATGGAAATTATATTATTTAGTTTTGGGGAACGAAACTATTTAAGGAAAGCACGGAAAGCAAATGAAGATGTTTAAAAAATAAATGAATGATTCACTACAAGCAATGCTAAAACAAAATAAGTACAAAAACAACAGTAAAGAAAAACAGAAACTCGGACGCCATGTTTTGTGGTTTTGTTATTTCAATTTGTTTGATTCCGTATTTTTCAAGCGAAACAAGTTGTCATTCATTAATCCATTTGTCAGTCGCAAAAGTAGAAGAAGAAACACACCATGACTGATTGTGTCTAAACAGTGGACATATTGATTTCATAAAACTGTCTGCGAATACTGGACGCCACTATTTCTCTCTGTAACGGACGAAGACTGAAAAAGAAAGAACACAAATTTGTCTTTTGTAAATTACAAGATCTTTTAAAGGAAGGCAATCATTAACATAAAAGGTTATACGAGAAGAAACTAAAAAGCAATATTAAAGAACTGGATAAAATACGTTTGATCTCATTAGAGCAGACATGCACACACAGTAATCGAATTTGGATTACCGACTGGATAGTTTAAAATCAACCATCGAAGAGTTTAAATAAATATATATTTTAAATCACATACTGCAGACTTTTAATTTACTACTGGAAAGTCAAAATTATTAGTGAGTTTGAATTAACCATACGCCACAATCCTCTCCTGTCTTATGCTCTCTCTGTACAAAAGTTAGTCAGCTACATAAGGTTTTTTCAGGCTACATATATACTGTAATCGAATATTTAAAATAACATAGTATTCAAAACACCGAGAAGATGCACTAGAAACTATTGTTTCATGCTCCATACAAGGATAATTTTTCTCTCACTGATGTCACTACAGTAAACAGTACTTGGGTGGAAATTTCAGAAGAATAAGTGTCTTATTATAATGCAATTCGTCAAGTTAACAGGATGGCGAGAAACATATACTATTACAAAAGTTAATGATCATATAAAGATGGAAAATTCCAAAAATTAAAAAAATGTTGCAGGTATATACAGACAGAAATAGTACCATTTGTGCTCCATAATGTAGTTTTTCCACCAGTCTTTATATATGTTTGCCGATTTCAGTTTATGCCTCAGTTTGAAAAATCTGGAGAGCGCTTTGTAACACATTTCTATTATAAAATCTGAAATAGACGAACGGGTCACTTAAATCTTCTGGAATTAATTGCATCGGCATGGTAAACGGTCAATAGTCATGTTGATTCTTCACATTAAATCTGAAGATGAATACGATCAGTGGATTTATTATTTTCCATAGTTCTAATATATATATACATGAATATCCAGTGTAGCTTAATCGCCATATATATTTTATAAATTACTAACTAGCTCTACTTACGTATTGAGCACTTTGTAAGTAAATACTTAAAGCTTACGCATGAATCTATACTTTTGTATATTAATTTTATGTGAGTAAATGAAGTAGTTATATATATATATTCATATATAGTTGGATATATATATAATTGTATTTATATATGTATACATACATATCGAAATAAAGACGAAACGTTGATGAACTCATAACGTTACTTTTTATTACTCCATTTTGACAGAATACTATTTCCATTATTCTCATCATAAACATATCTATATACACCCTCCCCATATATATATTTTTAATTACATACTGCAGACTTTTAATATATATATATATATATAAACTACATGAAAATAAGATTTAGAAATCCAACGATATGGCTAAAATGGAGGTGGAAAGATGAAAAACTCACTGATGTTTAGTATCGACTTTTTCAAGAGTAAAAATGTAAACTGCTCACCGACGAGCATATTTATTCATATTATATATAGAGGGAGGCGAGGGCAATATATTACTCATCTTTACATGTGTATAAAATGTGTGCAAAAAAATTTCTCGTTACTTAATTATTTTTATGATAAAACTCAACCTAACTAACAAATCATAACCAACCTTGATATTGAATCTGTATATACGAATATCTCTTACCAAAATGCTTTAAGCAACTTTCAAAACATCTAAAGAAAATAAACACTACCTTCCAGTCTCCAATGGATAACGTAATTAACATCATAAATTTATGCGTCGACATGCCATATATCACCTTCGACAAATGTTACTACAAGCAGAAGTTTGGCCTACCAATGGGAAATCCCCCTGGAAACTTACCATGTCTACTTCTTGAATTTATAGAAACTTGATCTGTTTCTTAAAATGCATCTTACTTTGGACCATATCTTGATTTTCCCACCGAAGTCATCTAAAATAAATTTAGAAGACATAAGGAAATTAAAATAAAATTGAGCTCACTTATAGAAAAGTAGAAAATGGTTTAATATCGTTTCTTGATATCTTGTTTTTAGATTAAATACTGTATTGAAGTAAAGCGCCCATCACAAAAAGACCAATAAAGGTTACTATTGTAAAGTGTGGGCAAGACGACGAATATTTGAAATCACCCTCGTTGTCGGGAATGTCTGGTTTAAGTAGCCCCCTCTCGCCTCTCATGCAAGCGAGTGAGTCTACTTCTATGGGGTGTGATACCAAGACCACTCCGGTATGTAACTGGGCGTCTTGGGTTTATTTCCATCTGTACACCCCAATCCAAGGCCACAAGATAAAGCGTTGTGGTCCAATGTGGTCTGGAGTAGTCGTGCGACGTGCCGCATGTCTATGGTGATAGTTTCCTGGGTGGACTCGTCACCCTTCTGCTACGACGCACCGGTTGGTCTCCCTCAACCTCCATCATATCAGGGGAAGCTGTCTCATCCACCCCCATCTGTTCTGGCAGAGTGTCGACTGTTTCGGGCTGTTGTTGATCTATATACGTGGGGGACCATTGTCTCGGTACTTCGGGCTCTGTTAGGCTGTCTATGGTATCCAACATTCCCGATGGCTCCTCAGGTATCGAGTGACAAGGAGTATCTACCACAGGATTTATTCTTCGGAGGAATCTGCGATTGCGACGGATTACCCGGTTACTTCAGCCATTGTGTACATTATACTGCCGGTTACCCAGTGTTTCCATCACCTTTCCCTTTGCCCATCGGCGCGTTGTGGACCAACTTGAAGTGGGTGACATTTTAGATTGCATTCCCTTTCAACCCGTAAGTGTCATTTTGCCATCGCTGTTTCCATATAACGACTGATTTCTCTCCAGCGTTTTTGAATAAGATATCGGTCCTGCAGCACTGGGAGATGGTCCTTTATCCTGCAACCGTAGAGCATCATCGCTGGAGACATATGTAGGTCTTGTACCGGGACGTTGTGATTATTCAGTAGGGACCTAGCTGCCCGGTCATGGCATAGGCTACCGCAACTGTCTGTGCTGTCAGTAAGGCTCCTTTTAGTCGTTTTAACGGCCAATCGTGCTCTCTCGTTGCTTTGAGGGTAATATGCCAATGATGTTCGTTTCCTTATTTATATTCACAGGAGTCAAACGGTGGTCCACCATCGGTCGACAGTTCCTCTGGGACGCTGTATGCGCAGAACCAGTTTCGTAGGGCGTCACACGTGGCCTTGGCATTCCCGGACGACATCAGAGTGACTTCAACCCATCCGGTGTATCTATCTGCATATATTAGGTTGTTCTTCCCTCGTAAATCGAAAAAGTCTGTCACCGTCTTCTGAAATGAGAACTCGGGGGTCGATGGCGGCACTAGGGGTTAACTCCTCTTTCATATGCTAAAACCCGCGAATTGTCTCCAGTAGTTCGTGTTGGTATGAATTCGGCGACGGTAACACATTCCTAATCAGTAGCAGCTGCTGCCACAATCCTGTCCCATGTTAATGCCCTTAATTTAGGATTCTACTCATAGGTGGAGTTAAATGATGCTGTTATTGCACTATCCATGATTTGTGCGATGTCCTTTCGTTTTCTTCCTTCTGGCTTAACGTTACTGGGCATCTCGATGTACCATGTGGTGCCGCATTGAGTTTTCCAGGGAGATACTTTTTTCGAAATTTGTACATCAAGAACTGTTCTTTGAAGTTGAACAGTCTTGGGTTCTTTATGTCCTCCAGGGCTTTGCCCGAGAAGATCTTTATCATGGGCCTTTAGTCTACGGTGACTTAAATCAGTGGGCATCCCAAAACGAACGTGCGGCCTGCTTCCTGTCCGTAGACGAATGCCATTGCCTCTGCTTACACTTGTGCGTATCGGGACTCTGCGTCATTAGTAAATCGGGAGCCGACCAAGATTAATCTCCAGTGATCCTCACCACACTTCGGTCCAGCTTCGGGTGCACAGTTGCGGTGCTTCTGTAAAAGAAAATATCTGTCCTACTGAAGTCCGTCAACAAAAAAAGTTGGTCTGTTCACTTCGAAGGTTCTTACACCATTCTCGATATCTTCTGTGATCCTTCTTTTCGACTTTCGAAAATTCGATCGAGTGTGCTGCCCCAGTAGAACTTTCTTTTTTTGTCTTCAGCAGCTCCCGGAACGGGGCCATAACTTCGGCCTGAGAAAAAGCATAGGCTTCCTGGTTTACCATTCCAAACCAGGATCCTATGTAATTATATTTTTTGGTGTCGGAAAATTTCGTATTGCTTCAGTCATTTTCTGGTGGCTTTTATCCCGTCTTCCGTTATCAAGAACCTGCGTGTATATACGTTTCCTGACGCTTGGAATCCTTATGGTGACCGGAGATAACGGTATCTACCCCATTCCGTGATGAAGGTAGTAGCAACTCTTGCGGATTGAGAGATGGTTAGGATATGAAATCCATTCCATGCATCCAAGAGGATTTTTCTAGTTTTCGCATGCACTAGTGATCCCTGGGGCAAAGGAGACGGTGTACGAGGGGTTTGTCGTAAGGTAGCGGCGTTGAGCTTTTGTAGGTCTACCGTACGCCTCCGTGCCCCATCCTTTTTTAGTGCAGCCACCATTCTGGAGCACCATATTGTAGGTGTACCCACTGGTACAGGTCCTATGATGCCCAACGCCACGTCTCAGTCAAGGTCTTTCTAAACTCTTTTCTTCCAATGGAGTGCTACCGGGATTGGGGTGTGGACAGCTGTGGGTTTGGCCCCCGGGATGAACGTGATCTGCATGGGTTTTGCTTTCATCGCCTGCAGCCGTTGATGTGGGCATACATTGAATGCACTGGACTCAAAATGCACCTTCACACATCGTTCCAATCGGGGTCTGTTTTCTTCCGTAGGGGCAAAAGGGATATTTTCCGGCCTAGGTGGGACAGTAGTTCTTTGTGATCACCCACATGATGCCTTTGCGCCGTCGCTAGTTGCCACGTTCTGCTGGGAAATAGGGTATGGAAAGTTCTCTGGTACCAGACAAAGATTTTTAGGGATGGGACGAACAGGAATAAATCTGATCCTACTCCGATTTTAGCAAATATCACGCATTTTATGTTTAGTAGATTTTCTGTGATTCCCCGAATTCGGTGACTTGTCGGTACTAGATATTTGTCTGTAAACTTCAGAATGTTTTGGATTTCTGGTCCGCTAGATCATGTCTGTGCCCCAGTGTCTGCGATTGCATCAATGCAGTGAGTATACAGGCCAACTGGCCTTATCCTGATGCGCCCAACTTCCGCATGGGCCTCTGGAATCGGAGTTATCTCTAACGTCAGGATGTGTGCTGGATCAGGTGTCCTCTCCCAAACTTATTTTTGTTCCAAATAAGCAGCGGCACGACATTTGAGTCTGTCAGGTTAGCTTCACCTCTGTTTCTTTCAGTGCCCATCCTGGCAAATCATCCGGGTACAACCATTTTTGTGTCTTTAGGTAGTAAAAGTTCTGGATTCTGCCCGACCACTCCCGCTGTAGATCTGTTGCATAACCTCTGTTTCGGTTTTCGGCAGACACTTTTAAAATATTCGGTCAAGCCGCAATCGCAGCAAGTCATCTTTGCTGCTGGTCGGCCCTGTCGTCCTTTTGACTGTCAGGGTGTGAGCTCTTCCCACACTATTTACAGGGTTCAGTGTCTCTTGGAGTTGATACAGTCTGGTTTTTCCGAGGCTGCTGCCTGCGACCTGGCCTCTGTATGCTCGTTGTAGTAGGGTATACACTACTGTGGAGATGGAGAAAATGCTTGCCCCTGATCTCTAGGCTGACAATCCTGTTAAATTTTTCTTCCAATGTCGTAAACGTCACGGCCTCCGACAGCACCTTGCTTTGATGCTCTAGGTTTGCCAGCCCTGTCATCATTTGCCCTGTCACCATTATAGCTGACATTCTGACTGCATCCTGATCGAAGTCGTGCCACGAAGTTCATAACCGATTTTCCTTCTTTCTGCCTTACAGAATGGAATTCTTGTCGGTACACTTCTTTGTGTAGGCTTCTGACTGCCAGGAGTTTTATGTGTGGTAACAGCTGGTCTTCTGTGACGCAGTTCAGTATTTCTTTCCTACCATCTCGAAAAACAGCCTGTTTACTTCTGGGGAACAGGCCATTCTCAGCTCGTTTCTTAACGCTGTTGGCTCCATCAACACACACATCTCCTTGTATCTATTACAGGAATCAATAAATATCGCCCAGTCACCGTCACTTGAGTTCGGTTTTATGGTCGGTCTGTCGGCTCTCCTTGTAAATGGCTTGCTGGACTGTCCTTTGTCTCTTCGCAGGGCAATGTTCTCTTGCTGTAGCTCAAGGATCGGTTGAAGTTATGTCTGCTGTGTTTGTTCATATATATTCCAACGTTGTTTGTAGCAGATTTCCTATATCGGTAACGACATGTAAAGTGTCGGCAAGACGTCGTATATTTGAAAGCACCCTCGTTGCCGGGAATGTCTTGTTTAAGTAGCCCTCTCTCGCCTCTCATGCAAGAGGGTGAGTCTATTTCTATGGGGGCGTGACGCCAAGACCACCCCGATCTTGTAACTGGGCGTCCTCGGTTCGATTCCACCCCTACAACTATATACATTTTTACTTTCATAATAACGATTGAGTTAAAGAGTTACCATAATCGGATTCTACATTAGAGCTTTGTGAATATGCAGTAACGAACATTTACAAATAGAATTTCGACAAAGAACGCACTTTTAACTAAACGCCAACAGAAAAGTCCTAGAAAATATAAGCGTAATCAACACAGTTCCTTATTAAAATAAACAATTGATAAAAGTATTATCTATCTTCCAATAAGAAAAACAACGTCATGCATAAAAACAACTATTGGAATATCTGAAATTACCTCATCAATCAAAGATATAATTCCAAACCCCAAAGATAATTTGAAGATAAAAACTGACATACATCATCCTGTTGTGACTGAGGACAGGTATATATTAGCGTACACAACGCCGTCCCGCCAAAAAAATAAACGAACTTTAAAGTGACATAAAAATTAATAACAGGGGACCTAAATCCTCCCGAGATTGAATGAGGATAAACGAATGTGTTATGCTCCCATATTTTTATTGCCATCGAAATCGGTAAAATTAAGCATTTTTTAATCAAATCAATGGAATGTCCGCTCTAGTGTGGGAACCATCGCACGAAATCTTCACATATATCTAAAAGTTATTTAATTCAGATTATGTAGTTGTCTACATTGCACTGTAGAGAACCTAGTGTTGATTTTTATAAAATTATTTTTATATGTAATCGTTGAAGTAATGTTTAAAATGCAAACGTCAAGTATCATGCTTCAATTGTGCTCATAATAGAAAACGTTAATTTCGAACGCGTTTCTGTCATATGAAAGCGCCTACTACTGATTTCATATGCTTCATCTTACTGCTTGTATGGTTATAATGGATTTAATTTAAGTTTTAAATGAAAAAGTTTAGCACCATGGTGCAATTGTGCTTCAAACAGTAACACTCATTTAGGACGTGTTCATCTCCTATTTTGATTTAAAATTTGTGTCTGTGATAATGACATTTATTTTATGCGTTGGTGATATTAAGTTTTGTAAAGTGTTTAGTTAGTCAACCTCACCTGTTTTTCGTTTATCGAATTATTTCGATGATGAATTATCGTACGTATCGAAGGCATTTCGAACCCAAATCTATCTAAACAAAACACTGCGAGGTGCATCAAGTAGCTTCTTGTGTAATTTCATAACAATCGGCCCAGCTGTCGTCTAGTTTAAAGATTCCTCTCTTTTACACACAAATTCAATAGAATAATAAAAAGCGTAATACAAATAATATTAAAACTAATACTGATGTTACATAGTGTTCTCATTGAAGTTATCACTAGGGTTATCATTGGTGTATAACATAAAAGAATTCCGTGTGCGTATGATCGTCTAGTTTCATATGCGGTTGTGTGTGTTCATATCTAATTGTTCATATGCTTTTGTGTGTGTGTTACATGCATTTTCTTCGACATACCTTACTTCATGTGTCGTCGATGTTGATCCATCTGGAATTCATCTTCTCTTTGGAGGGAGACTGGTACCTGTTAGACGAAGATTTATCACTCCAAGACGATGAATTGGTTTTATAGTTTTTTTTTTATTTTCCTTCCAGATGTCGACACAGAATATGGAAGTGAATCTTGCTTGCTTTGAACACATCAGCGTCCCCCACCCCCAGTGAAGGGGAGGGAACAGCTATTAAGCCGCCCGTCTTCTTCAAAGCCCAAATCCAGTCTCTCAGATCTAGCCAACCTGACCACGTCACTCATACGTAATCTGGTCAGCTGACCCTCGGTTCTGGTAAACATGTCTACACTCCACGTTTACTCACCTCTCTCTCTCTCTCTCTCAATCAATTCTTTAACACTGATAGCATTTACTGTAACGGACAGAATTATTAAATGTTCGAAAATGAAATACCGGCAATTTTACGAGTAATATTAATAACAGTAAGAAAATTAAAAAATAAAACGTAAGAGTAATATTTACAATAATACACGCACTAATAGAAATAATCCGAATTGTGATAATAAACTAAACATAATAATAAAATCTGTTACTAATTATACTATTAATGCAACTAATACTGATAACAATACTGACAAATAGAATAATGCATCAAAGTGATAAAACCAAAATATGAAACATGTAAAAAGCGAAATAGTATTATTAGTAAAAATATAAACAATAATAACAATGCTTATCCAACCAGCGCCAACAACAACAACAACAACAACAACGACGACGACAACAACGACAACAACAATAAAAACAATACTACTACTAATACTACTACTGTTACTACTACTACTACTACTAATAATAATAATAATAAGTACGTTTAAATAAATGTGTTTTTTTGTCGCAATTTTTTTTCTTTTGAAGGAAGTATTTTAGTAGGATTTCTTTATGCAGTGTGTGCGCTTATATATAAAAACATAATGCAAACCGTGCATGTCGGTTCAAAATACCAGTAAAACATCCAAGAATATTTAAAACAAACAAAACTGTTATTGCTGTAATACTATTAAAATTAATTAATAATATTAGTAAGAAAATCTACTAGAGCTATTAATAAGTATTACGAAAATCTCGCATTACGATACGTAATATGAATAGTAGTAGGATAAGTAATGTGTGTCTTTTTATTTTTTAGAAAGTTAAATAATGTGGGTAATAAAAGAAAAAGAACAGAAAACTGAAAATTCAAACAATATAATATAAATAATTGAATCCAAATAAAAATGCCTTTGTGTGTCTTACATTGAATGAAAACATGTAAGCTTATAATAAAAGCGTATAACACCTTTTTAAGGCAATACAAAAAGATCTGTACGGTATATAAATAAAAATAAAACTACAGCCATAAATAATTGTTTACAGAAATGAATCCTAAAAAAATAAATTTGAAACAAATATCTTAATGCTAAAAATTGCTGGTTATTATAAAAATAATAATATGTCTAATTCCGGGACAAATTGTGATAGAAATGTCTCGCAAGTTAATTTCACATAACAATAGACACTATAGTATTGTGTTAGCATTTATAACATGAAGGTGTAAATCATGTATACATTTATGAGTTTCTATAGGGTCTAGTGTATGCGCGGAAATATCCGGATGATTGTCTAAAATTAATTAATTGTCTAAAAATAATAATATTCCAGCACAAATTGTGATAAAAATATCTCCAAGTTAATTTCACATAAAAATATACACTATAGTATTGTGTTAACATTTATAACATGAAAATGTAAATCATGTATACATTTATGAGTTTCTATAAGGGTCCAGTGTATGCGTATACGCATGATTGTCTGTCTAAAATTAATTTTATGTATGTATATTAAATATAGTTCATGGTGAGGCGATATATAAATACCTTTGCAACCCCAAAAAACTATGAAGATTTATTTCGGGTTTCAACATCTCCTCAATCTGGAATCATATCTGCCTCATCTTGGGTCCTGACGCAATGCTGCAATTCAAATCCTTCCAAGAACAACAGAACTTCGGGTATATTCTTGGCAAATTTTTATTCCGAAAAGTTTTTCTCTCTTGGAAAGATTCATGCCGATTTTGACTAAATAATAAGTAAACTATACTTGCTGATGTAACAGGTCCAAGAAAAAAAATCTGGAAAGCAGTACTGCTTTCGTTATATTGGTATTGTTTTAATATTTACTAAACTTCATGCGTATTAACTACTTACACACGACAACTGTAGTTGAGTATTGGATTAAGCAAACAACCCCCTTATGTTGTCACATTTACAAAACATATTTCATTCTGACGGTTTGAATCAGACATTTATATATTAAGCACGTCAAATATAAATTATATAACTAAGTTCCTAGGGTTTTACAAATGACCATTATTATTATTATTATTATTATTATTATTATTATTATTATTATCATTATCATTATTGTCGTCGTCGTCGTCGTCGTCATCATCATCATCATCATCATCATCATCATTATTATTATTATTATTATTATTATTATTATTATTATTATTACAAAATGAACTTATTTGGGTTCTTTCGACAATTTCTATTTTTGACTGCTATTAACACGAAATTCGGTCAATGTAAATTCCTACGTTTATAAGATATTACAGGCAATAAATTTGATATAGGAAAAGTGTTACATCCAAATATTGGAGGTTTCGTAATCAGGTAATCGTTATAAGTAAAAACACAAATATAAAACCAAAGACTAGACGATACTGTTTCCAAAATACTTATCATTAAAATATCTAAAATTTGATTAGATCCAATCGTCAGACTTAATTTCTAAAAAAAAGTTAATTGACAAGAAACTCTTTAATTAAGGATATATGAGTTGTTACAATATTTAGTTTCGTAAACAAAGGACACTTAAGATGAGAACTATAGTCTGAATTATCAAAATTATACGTACAAAAATTCCTCATCTCAATAATGCAAAACTACAAATTGGTGTGTTTAAATACTTGAACAGTTGTAGAATTAAAATAAAAAAATAGTAATGCATCATATAAATGTGTACAAAAATACAAATATTTTCAGACTTATTACCTTTAGAAACACGATGTAATATACATGGAAAATGTCTGTGTGTTTGGAACAATACTCTCTAATTGTAAAAATGAAATTAAATAATAGAAGTGAAACCAAAGAATGCCGAGAATATAATGAACAAAAGAGATTTTAAGGAGATTCTGAATGTAATTTACGCTATGACATTGCTGCTGACATAGAGAAAGGTTTATATCAGAAATTTTAAGAAGTTTAAACTGTTTTGACATGAAGTCAATATAGAACCAGCCATCTTGCTAAGTACTCATACTAAGCGACATTATCAATAGACAATATACTTATACAAAGTATCCACCATTCGTAATGTATTAGTGTCCGACATTTAATTACACTGGAAAACATTTTGATGGTATTGTCTGGAACATCAGTGATTGTGTTAGTAGGTATTCAGTCTGGATGAGATAAAGCTTCCAAACGGTAAGTTATTCAGAAAAACAAACTCTTTTGAAAATCCGCGCTTAATATGAAAACGCCTCTCTAATTCCACATTTATTTCCGAAAAAATCCTGCACTCACCATAAACTACCTTTGTGGCAGTCTAATGCCTTTCAAATAATACGAAGAACTTAGAACATATATTCGTCGTAAATTCGATCAATTCATTAATTATTAATGTGTTGTTTCATAAAATAATGTAATTTTGTATGCATTATTCTTAAATATTTACTTTCTTATATTGTTGTTTGATCAACAATATAATATATTTTGAAGTATTGAACATAAAACATAATTTCTGATAGTGTATTTTTCTTTAAATTATACTCCTTACCCTCAATGTTTGCTATTTTCTCTACCGTGTGCAGAACGGTTTATTTTAGGAAATATCATTTTTCCTACTGAATAGAATTGAATTCAAATATTTAATATTTCTAACGTAAATAAAATGGAACATCATTTATAAAATTTACAGCATATAATAACAAGCGACATTTTACGATATTGTGATTCTATGTTTAGTTTAAAAAGCTTTTTGTTCTACAATTATATATATTATTGCTATATTGGTTATGCTTATAATTTCGTAAGGAGTTCTTATAATTAGAGTTGATTATTATCATCGTAAACCCGCACCCTGTGATAGTAAGGGAAGGTATAATCTAATTTTTGTTTCTGTATTCTTCCTTCCAGGTGACGTCAAATCCTGGTGAAAACGAACAAACAGTGCGGTTTTAGGGCTGAACATACGTAAATTCGATTCCGCCACTATGTAAAAAAAAAGAACTGACTAACTCCATCATTTGCCCCCTCATATTTGGCCCCCAAAATATCTAAGGCCTTAACATATTTAATTTGAGTTCAGCACCATGCAAAACTACTAATAAATAGACATACACAGACAATTTGGGACAATTATGGTAAAGTAGTCCCAAAAACGGAGTGTTTTTATTAGCCCTAAAAGAACCCCTAGGTTACACCCAAGAGTTATCGCGAAGTATAGACAAACAAAATTATATAGACATCAGTTAGTTACAACTTTTCATAAAGTTTTTAAAAATCCAAGGCATCAATCTTTGCAAATAAACACAAAAGTGTCAATTTTAGTCATTTTAACCTGAAAGGAATCTCTAGGAAGGCAACCGAAGTTTTCCCGAAAATTCTCTTCTGATACACTTTTACTCATATTATATTTAATGTTTGTGCAACATTTCAAACAATTCCAAGGCGTAGTTATTGGGAAAAGTTGAGACAGACGAGCAGACGAACAGATAAGGATGAATTTACAGGGCCACCCTCCTTTTTTGGATTACCACTAATATTATTATTATTAAAAATAATAATAATAATAATACTAATCAGAAGAAGAAGAAGAAAAACAACAACACCACCAACAACAACAACAACAAGATAAGAACAAGAAGAATATGTAGGGCTCCACAATTAAATACAGTCACAGAGGTATAGGTCAATTGTGAATATAATATATAAACTCACATATTTTCAATTTCAGTTTGTAAATAGCTTGTTATTCCTCGAATTCGCTGTAACAAGATCATATTTAGTAAATAATTATTTAATGGAAATTGCTCCTGACACGCTGTGAAGTCATCAGTTACTAGCCACCAAGAGCGGACAGAGTTTATCGCAAAAACAACATATAAAACCCCGCAATAATGATAGAAGAGCATAGATGAGACAATGCTGAAGAATACACCCTATAATACAATTTATAGGAAAAAAAAACGAAACTACTAAAATAGTGTCTGTAAGAGCGAGTTTGCAGAGAGGAAAGAAATGGTTGAACCAGTAAAATTACACATATGTCCCTTCAGTTCACTAATAAGCCTCAAATGCAATTCAACCGCTCAACTATGAACAATTTGCACATATTTTTGGGAGAGAGAGAATGATGTTAGGTGTAAAAAATGTTTAGAGTGATAGGGATAACCTAGGAGGAAAGTTTAAAAAATAATGAAAGGATCAGAAGGGATTGCAAATTGCATCGTTACAATGACTGAATATATGCATTTATCACGTGAAACATTCACTCCTCTGTTCCAGATATTGAGGGTATGAGACGGAAAGGAAAGCAACCCATGTAATGGATGTGAGTCATTGACTCCTTAGTGGCAGAAAAAAATTGAACTCGTAAAAATTTACCTGCGAATGTTCAATGTATACTACACTTATGCAGTTTATGCCACAAAGTTAGGAAAGTGGATCGTCGATTTCAATATAATGACAGTAAAGCACATTCCGGAATCTGATGATCGCGGAATCAAAAGAGATCGCAATGAGGTAGTGCGTATGGTAATGATTATGTAGAAAATAACTTTAAAATACAAACTATCGCTCATTTTAATGGCCTAACTCCTATTTACGCAGCTCTTCAAAGTTTTAGCTTTAATATAAAAATAGGAAGTCTTACTTTTGAAAAGATCGTCGTACTTTACGGGAAACAGAAAGAGCAATGGATCTAATAAAATTACTTCAAGAAAGATTATATAAGAAAAAAGACCCAAAGTTTCAGAGTAGTGTTTGCCCAGTGCAGAGCCGTACATTTTAATCTCATGATAAAAGGGACACGTCTACGATTGACAGACACAAACTGATTCATTATTAAATTAAACAAGGCAAATTATGGACCCATGTCAAATTCTAGATATACTTAATATTTCGATTGATGCGAAAGAGATGGAAAGGAAACTGCAAAAGAATAGAAAGTTTTATTTGTAAAACTTACGTAGAACGCTTTTTTGTTTTAAAGTTGTTTTAAAAATGGTACGGGAATAAAAATGTTGTTCCCTTTGATCATATTTTCTAAAATTGCGTATCAAGTAATTGATAAAATGAATACAAATTAAGTTAAAATATGGAAAGCACGACCATCAATATGTGCACAAATTGCATATCTAAGAATTTTTATGCAAAAACTTTTGGGAACAAAATGATTAAAGTGTGAGGTTTCTCATTGAACAGGAAGTATTGCCAAAAATATTAGAAGGTTAGCGGTGTTAGTAGTTATCTGGCGAGCTTTGGGGTGTCTATTCCGAAAGCCGTGCATAACATGGGGAGTTTTAAGCGTACTCCCCAAAACTATAAATGCTGAGATTCACAATGTTTACGGCGAGTTGAAGTTATGTAAAAAAATACCAAAAAGTTATATCAAATTAACTGTTGTCGTTTAAAAGTTTAATTATTTCTGTTTTGTAAATCAAATTTTATTCTTAATATAAAACAATTTTCCTTTACACACACACACACACACACACACACACACACACACACACACACACATATATATATATACGATTGCTGGAAGTTATTTTTCTATTACTTTTATTTTTTCAGCGCATGCGCAAGTAAAGAAATTAAAACACAATGGATTCAAAATTCCGTCCCATTTTTAAACCAACCGTAAAATAGAGAATTTTACCTTGGTATTATTACTATAGATCTAAATATTCTTAATATTTCTTGAATATTACTGATGTAGAGAGGCAGGAGATTTGAGCATAAACAGCGTATCATAATCTTTCCTCGGTATGATCCCAATTAGTAGCCACTTATGTCTAAATAACAATATGCCTTGTTTGGGGGAGAAGGTGAGTAAAAAAATAAAAAGGGCACCTGAGGACTTTTTCCAAGAAGACGTAAACCATGTTTGCTTCACATTTTCTGCTGAACAATTTAGACATAAAACTCTAAAAAAAAAAAATAGAGAAAAAACTGTGCAAGCAAAACTGTGCACGCACTCCAAAAACACGCGTTTTCGCAGATAACGCCAATCAATTAATTTAATGCCTAATGCAATTAAGAGATCTTACGCCATTACGATATCGAGAATTCTAATCTATAATGATGTGTTACCAAATGCCTATAAGGCTCAAAATTATTATATATCTTGTTCGATATTAATGAGAATGCCATACGTACGCGAAAGGATGATGTTAAATAAGTTGGAGTACATGAAAACCCGCGCATTCACACATTCATAAAGACGTTTACACACTTACAGAGTTCAACATATATGTGCGTTTGCGTGTCTATATGAGTGTATGGATAAATTACTTCTTAGATAAATCCAATACCAATAAATAATAAAGTAAATAAAATCCCAATTTTATGTAAGGAAGTCAATATAAAATCAGTGTTAAGTAAGTAGTTCCATTAAAACTTAAGCAACTTGTCTAGAAGAGATAGCGCACAAGGAGACCCGGAAGTGTGTGTATATATATATATATATATATATATATATATATATATATATATATATATATATATATATATATATATATATACACGATGGGCGTGATGCCCCTAACCCACTTCCAGTTGTCTGATCTAGCTGAAATTATGCATGTGCAATGATTTATATCTCTACGGGTTATGTGGTAAATTATAGCTCTGAACTAATTGTGGTTTCTGTTTTTAAGGTGTTTGAACTGAGTCAGGTGTGAAATGGAGCCTGTTGAATGTCGAGCAGTGATCCGGTTTTTGTATTTGAAATGACGCTCACCGCATGAGACTTTTGATGAAATTAAAGAAACTTATGGTGATAATGTCCCATGATATGACCTTGTAAAACGCTGGCATCGTGAATACAAACATGGCCGGAAGTGGAAACAGCTCCCAGACCTGGTCGCCACCTTCTGCCATTGATGAACTATCATTTTGGAACTTCCATTCATGACCATTTGCATATGCATAAGATGTCTGCCAGATAGATTCCCAGGTTGCTTACACCATTCCAGAAGCGAAAACGCATCGTGTGCGCGAGGATGAGTTTTGAGATGTGCCAAGTAGACGAGTCAAAGTTTTTCAAAAGACTGATTACACAGGATGAAACCTGGATCCATCACTATGATCTAGATACCGAAGCCCAATCAATGCAGTGGAAGCACTTGGAATCACCATCTCCAATGAAGGCAAGGGTGCATCCCTCCTCTGGCAAGGTCACGCTCACAGTCTTCTGGGACCAGGACGGATGATGGCAGATTTCCTGGCAAAGGGTACCACGATTACAGGAGCCTATTATGCTTCACTTTTTAGGAAGTTAAGAGAAGCTATCAAAATCAAGAGGCGGGGCAAGGTCAGCAAAGGTATCCTCCTGCAGGACAACGCTCCGATCCACAACTCGCATGTCATCAGATCAGAAGCACGGGCGTGTGCTTATGAAATCCGCCCCAATCATCCCTACTTTTCTTACCTTGCACCCTCTGACTTTAACCTCTTCCTAGTCATGAAGTTGTTTTTGAAAGGAAAGCGTTTCCCAGATGAGGCAGCCTTGATTTCTGAAGTCACGTCGTGGTTGGAGGACCAACCTGGGGTGTTCTACAAAACGGTCTCCATAGCTGCATCAAATGATGGGAGAAATGCATAACTCTGTGTGGTTCCTATGTAGAGAAAGACAAATAACTGCTAAGTTTCGTTGCTCTACTAGTATGGGAAGTAGATCAGGGGCATTACTTATTGCACGCCCTTAGTGTATATATATATATGCATATATATATATATATATATATATATATATATATATATATATATATATATATTTGTGCGTGGGTTTTCGTCGTGATGGGCAGTATTCGTCTCTATTAAATGCCAGGGACCGCTATTCTTTTGCGGAAAACTAATGCTTGGGAAATTCAGCGAACAATGGTATTTTTAAATCAAAATATAGATTCTTTTAATTTGCATTTTAAAATCGACACTGCAGGTGTTTTCAACGTCTGTACGAAACTGACATGCGTCCATCGTTCAATGAATTCAAACCTGCACTGTTTAAAACAATACAATTATATTCAATTCTTGTCTTGAGAACAAAGAAAGTGATAGCAGAAAGAGGGAGAGAGAGGGGGATTGACATAGAGATACAGAAACAGTGAGAGAGGCAGGGAAGGATACATTTATAACATGCTCGGTGGCTTGGTTGAGTTTTGATAAACACATGTCACTCTGATTATATAGCAATCTCATGGCGCATACACGTCACTTGTCAAACTAAACAACGCTGTTATGCGCTGAAACTTTGCAAGAGCACGCAGCGCGTGCATGATACATGCGTACTCCCCCACAAGTATACAACTTTCCTGGCACAAGGTTGATTGATGTGAAAAGCTGGGGCTTCCCCTAAAAGGTTTCTCACTAAGTGTGCCACAAACATATTTAGTTATTTATATCTACAACTCTTACTACTACTACTACTACTACTACTACTACTACTACTACTACTACTACTACTACTAATAATAATAATAATAATAATAATAATAATATATTTATTTAGAATTGACATAAATGTAATGGACTTACCCTGTCTCTCTTTATGAGCTTAACTAACACACACACATTTGTATGTGTATATGTACATTTTATAAAAGAAAAGGAAAACCATATATAGAAATTGATTAAATCCCCAAGTTCATAATGACGAAAAGTTTACTCTTTTTTGAGCCGATGATTTTCGTCATAATGGATCTGATAATTTGATAAAGTATTGTAATGCGCGATCCATTTAAATGTATTACAACATGAAGTCATAGACATTAAGTAATGGGCATTTACATAGTTCAGGTTGCGTGGACGTAAACAATATATATATTAGCTTGTTAAAATAGTAAATTATGTAATTTATAATTATGAATTATGATATATGTATTTTAGGCAAAATTATATGTAATATCGGCATCTTATATTTTTAACATGTAGAGACTGCTAACAATGTCGGTGAAAATTGGAAACATGGAGAGTGTAAAAACACTGGTATTATTATTTATTATTTAATATGATTACATTATAGATATCATTATTAACATTTTTGTAAATCGAACGTCGTAACACATTTTTATGTATTTTAATAGAAATATTCTAAGTTACATTTATGAAACACCTATACTTGTTTCAACGTACAAATGAGAACATATGAAACCTTAATGCAATATTCAGATTTAATATAATGATTGTTATACGCGAATATCAAAGAAAATCGATACTTGGTTTTGTCATAATCTCATGAAATTAAGATAGGTATTTTTCAATATTTAATATCTCTTGCTAATATCAGACACATGGATATTTGATTCAGATTAACCAGTCATTTACGGCATGTATGAGTATACATTTTTACAAGTAACATTCAGTTCACTAAAAAAAAAACATTGCTTATGTATTCAATTCTACGTTAATTCAATTAGTATAATCAACAAGTTTTGTCTAACTATCTGTGCTTATTAAAAACGAACATGTAATCAGCAGAGTCAATTTCCCTGAACTATCTCTGTAACACAATATCCTGGGACTGCTCCCTAGCTGGTTATAACATGTTAAGAATGTTATTTAATGTAAATAACTTTTTATTGACCCGTCATCTTAAATCAGGAAGCCGTCTCCAACATTCACCATTAGTGATTATGGTTGTATCTCTATCTACCTTACACATATTGACCCTTATTCTAGAAGGGTCTTCAGGCCGTGAAAACATATCCGCCCGGCGACATTTTATTATCTGAAAACGCCCGGTATGTTCACTTAATTTATAGAGGTCAACGTAATTACAAAACACATAACAAACAAATAAAAAATAATCTGCATTCAAAAGTTCATGATTTTTACAATCTTACAGTTTAGTCTTTTAATTACGGTCACATTGACAAGCATTGACCGTAATTGTTTCGTAACGCAAAATCATTTATTTAATTAATATATCACTCAATGAATCTGTTTTGCATATTAGTCATCAGAAATAGCAGCCCATCTATCTATATGTATATTTACCTAGCTATCTATATGTATATCTATCCATTTATCTATCTATATACATATATAGAGCGGCCCTGTCGGTGGGGCATTAGAATACACCGAGTGCCCCCCTGCAGAGGGTAAAAGTCTCTCAATAGGGGTCCTGGATATGACCTTAAACTATATCCAGTGGCGAGGCCCCAGCTTGTGGGCTTTGGGGAGTGTGGAGCCACCCTTTAATTACCATTGCTCCCAGGTCCACTCTGACCCAGAGTGATAGTACCTGTTAGGGTCCAAACTATGGGTTGAATAGAAACCGACTTGAAAACAACAAATATATTCTATCAAAAAAAAATTTTCTTCAAAATCTTTGGATTCGGCATTAAATAACCCGAACAGGGTTGATATGCGGTAAAACAAAAACAACCAACCAACCAACATATATAGAGAAAGAGAGAGAAAGAGAGAGTGAGAAGAAATTACCTCTCAATAATTCTATGAACCATCGATGAGTGCGGCATGGTGTGAATACAGCTGGCACCAACTGCCATGAATTGTGTCTATTCTATTCAACCGAACGTAGTGAAATCTGCATTCAGAAATTGAAAATTCTGGAACGTTATCTTCGATCGGATTCACATTTCCCGAAATTGTCTTAGAAAATTAAAGTCCTTTTACATAATATAAATTCAGAAATAACGCCATTCTGTTAGATAAGACTACGCCACTTTTCTTTCTTTTAGTTTGTGCATCGGACAACCGATCTATGACCGAGGGAATTCGCATGCGAGTAACTAAAACGCGCATCTCTTCTCGATTTTCCCGGCCGAATCTCACGGATGTGAACATGCAGACATCATTCTGGGGATGCAAGAAAGAAAATCAACTTGATAATCAAATCTCAAATTACAACCACTGATTTGCTTTCAATCTAAGCGTAACTCATTATTATCAAACGTAATCTAATATATAAAACTATGTTTTTATGTCGTTCTGTCGCTTTTTTAGTGTGCATCATTACCGAGACGCAACGCGGGTGGGCAGCGCGAGGTGTAGCAAATAATGGCATTTTATTGGGTGAAGTGCTTTCATTCTTGTAGGCTGTAAACTGTAACTGCTGAGGTATTAAAATTGAATAAAAATATAACATCGTATGTGTAAGTTGACAAAACGTGCTATGTGTACGCATACGTAAATGTATATATTCGTATGTGGATGTCGGTTTAGATTATTTCTTATCTTTCTGCCGATTACTAAAACGGACACACCTAATAGTAGAGCGCAAAATCTATTTCTTTTTAAATTCAGAAACTACTATTATATACAAAGTACAATTAAACAATCAATAATAATGCTTTCAATAAGCTCTACAAATAATATGAACATATTTACCGTATTCTCTTACCAAGAATTACATTCAGATAACATATTTTATGATATTATTATCATATTATTATTATATGTATTAACATCTATATACATATTAGAATCAATATTTAATTTGTCTTCTTTTAGGCTTTATATGCAATAACGTTTTTAATCTTAGCTTCTTTAAGTGCTTGCATGCAATTATTTTATATATTTTAATCTACATTATATAACGGAAAGTTTATTAGAGCCTATGTCTGTAAGTTTTCGAAAAAATAATTCCCCTGATGAGGCAATCCATCGATTAAGTAAAAAATACTTTAAATGTTTGCATTTCTTGTTGCAAAAAATATTTTAGGTATTTTTTGATATACTGAATTTAATGACAAATTTTCACATACACACGCACACATATCCACAAACACACACACACACACACACACACACATATATATATATATATATATGACAAAATCTATGTTAAAAATTTTATGATGTTGACCATCTTACCATTTGTCCTTTAAAGTTTTTATTTTACACAGCGATCATCACTTATCAAGGCCCGGAAGCCACTCAAGGATAAAGGTTATTGCAAGTACATTACGTTAGTGTGGAGATTTGATGAAGTGTTTACTAAAGGGGGCGGTTCATTAGGAATTTGTTAACATTGGACTTGAAGACATCCAAGTTGTAGTCCGGTGGGAAGCAGGCAGACGGAACAGAGTTCCACAGGCGTGCAGTTCTAAGAAAGAAGCTTTGTTCATGAAATCCGCGTTTTGATTAAGGCACAGATATAGAGTGGGGGAAATTTTTCACAGTGGATTCAGCTAGACGGGTGTTTTCGTGAAAGATTGGCGAGGGGGGACCCGAGATTAGAGTTCAGACGAGCACCTGCCATGGAAATAACGATAAAACAAGGATAGGCTCGCAACGTCTCTTCTGTGGGAGAGAGGTTGCAGGGTAGAGAAAAGGGCATCCCCCACTAAGCCACGAAGTCTATTTTGTACTCTGTCAAGGCAGGATAGGCTGTTTTTAGCAGCTCCTGCCCAGATATGGCAACAGTATTCCATCCTTGTAGAAATTTGTAATTCTTGTCTTAATTCAAGAAAATAAAAAATAATGATTAAAAATCAAAAATAACCCCCAAAATATAATTTTCTGTTCAAAATAATTTTAATAAAAATCAACTTCCTGAATTGAGTAAAACTAATAGAAAGATAAAAAAGTAGAGCTTTATTTATTTCGATTATGGTTTATTTTCTTCTCTGGAATTAGTAGACAGTCATTTGGATTTAAAAGTTTCTTAACAAATTATATGTTTGGAAGAGCACGGCTTCAACGAAAACCCCAATGCGCGTTTCCTTAACATGTCATTCTCATACACTGTTGGGGAATGCCATCGACGAGGGGAGAAGAAATCAAATATAATCATTGATAGAAACGAATCACGGAATTGTCTGGCAGGGGCACCGTTGCAAAATTCTTAATGCCAGCGTCAATCTAATTAAGAGAATTGATTGACCCGTCAAAGTTTTTGTATACGAATCGGGCGTATAGAGCAAAGCGGGAAACTTCGCAGACACAAGAATCTTAGTTTTATTCGGTGGACATTAGGGAAAGACATTGTTTGTTCTAATTGAATCTTGCTTTGTAAATTCCCAGATGAAGTGAAATCGGTTTATTTCTCAGGATATACATGTCAGCTGTCGGACGAATACTTTCAGATAGAACACGATTTCTGGTACAGCAGAGAAATGGCGCATAAGAACCTGCGGATTATTCGATAGACTTTGCTACTAAAAATTGCGGAAGTTCATGCAACTAGGTTTTCTTTTTGGAAGTTATATATTAGATAACAAAAATCAAACAAAAAAAACGTAAGAAATATAGCAGTGTGCCTTGCAATAACCCTTATCTCTGAGTGGCTTCCGGGCCTTGATAAGTGGTGACCACCGTGTAAAAAACAAATTAAAGCATTCGATAAAGACTTTGATTATTAATATTTTATTTAATTAAATGACGTGAAAAACATTATGGTTTATGTTGTTCATTCAGAAACACTAATCATTTAAGCTTTCAAATTATTTTCTTATATTTTATTTTAATCACTGTCGCTCATTTTTCTAATAAAACACTGGTGTACCTTATCACCGCTTTCGCAATAATATTCTGATATGAATTCAAAAAGTATAAATGGGGTTATTTGATCTGTTAGATCGACGAAAACGTAACGAAAAACGTTCAAAATTACAGACATGGAGTTACTTAATGTTAGGAATAACGTACGAGGTACCCTAAGTAAGTTACCACATTATTTGTACAGGCATTTAAAATTGTCATAGACTCTTGTAAATTCAGTGTGTTATTGCTATACGTTTCGTCAGATAACTGACCATTTGTATGCTTTCAGGTTCAAATGAATAGCTGGAGAATTGATTTGAATAAAAACTACTAAAACCTGATTCTCACAGCTGGTGAATTTTAGAACTATAATCTAGAAGTGAACACACTTTATAAAAAAATATATGCAATCAAATTATGTCTTAAACTTGGGGAAAAATGAAACAGAATAATTCAGAATGATTTTTAACCATTTTGCATGAATCGAGAATCTGTTCTGAATAGCATAAAAGATTCAAAGAATGACAGAGCGTACTGAGAAATTATTAAAGGTATGGTAGGTCTATGTACGTCATAAGATCAGATTTGATTGGTCAAATAAGAAATTTCAGATAACGACGGTCGTGTATTTATAGAGTCGATAAGAAGTTTGATGTCAGTGTGGGAATAGTCACAACATTGTTCGCGGGGAACTGAACATGCAGACGGTTTGCGCAATATTTGTTCCAAGTTGTTCCATATTTGTTACAGACTATTTGAATAAAGATAGTCATCCAGATATTCCTCACTCTTCTTATAGTCTAAACTTTGCTCCCTGCCACTTTTGCTTATTTGTTAAGCTCAAGAAAACAATAGAGGCTGTTGATATCAGACAATTATGTAGATGAAAGAGGCTGTGACGAGAATCATTTACACTCAAACACGAGAGGGATTCCATGAGATCTTCCAGAAGTTGTTGGAACGGTAAACTAAGTTGCAGCCAGTGAAAATTAATAAGAAATGCACGAGCGTTTTATGAGTGTAGTATCTATAAAATGATTCATTCAAAAACGTCCAGAAACTTATTGAAAGATTCCAGTATTTTATCATTGGCAACATTTAGGCAACAATAAGTGCTAATAGATACGCTCGTAGTCATAATACGCAACTGCTTATGTCATAATACATGAATACTTTTGTTATAATACATAAATATTTTTGTAAAAACTGCAAGTACATTTTAGCAAAGAATAAAAACTATTTCGCGCTTATCATAGAATTACCAAAGGTAACTATAAAAAATCTACTGTTTCATACCTCAATGAGATGAGAGTGTGATTAAATAATATACTTTGTAACAAACTTGGTCACTCGGCAGCCTCTAAGGCTTCTCCCAAACAGAGAGAGTGTAGAGAAAAAAGAAATGACCCTCTTTTTATATGCTTGCTCAATATGCAAATATGATGCTTCCGTTTAAAAGGAAAGCCTGACTTTTAAGAGTTGGTGGATTTGGGAATTGATTATTGAGATGTTTTGCATTTGGATTTGGGAAGACTATTTAAGTGGGGAGTTGTGTCAGCTATACGCCGTGTTTTGCATTTTGATTTTAAAAGAGTATTGCAGTGCTGAGTTTTGTCAGCTTTGCCTCGTGTGTTGCAGTTAAATTTTAGACTTGGCTATTTAAGCGGGGATTTGTGTAAGCAACACGATATATTTTGCAGTTGGAGGCTTCTTGATAGCAGAACGTAGAGTGTTGGAAGTGTCGTATCGGTGTGTCTTAATTTTTTTCGCCAAATTCTGATACAATTATTAGGTGCAAACATGGGGAGACACTGCTAGTTTATTCTGCGTCTATACCTGCTAAAATTTCTAAATATTTCGATGATATAAACTATGTTATACATTATATATATATATATATATATATATATATATATATTACCTTATTTAGAATACATAATTGAGTATGAAATTACTTTATTTGTAAGCTTCAAAATTACCAGTTTTTGTAATCGATAAAATACACACACACATATATATAAATATGTATATATATATATATATATATATATATATATATATATACATACATATATGCGTGTATGTATTTAAAGTTCTAAGATGTGAAAAAGTTAATCTTTATATTGATTATTTTATTGTTTGAAAATAACTGATGAAATCTATTTCCTTAAGCCATGAGTTTTCGATGCTTATTCATCTCCCCAGAGAAAAATATTATCAAATATTTTTTATTGGCTTGCACTTTTTGCTAAATGCAATAAGAATAGAAAATGAAAGTTTTTCAAGTTTTTAAAACATTTTAAATGCATCGGATAAAAGAATTGGATATTGAGGCAGAGTAAGGATATTGTACTTTAAATACAAAATGAATATTTGATCTTGAAATGCAAATCTTTCGTAGTAAGGAGTTAAAGAGAGCATCACTTCTTTAATCTGTCCAACGTATTAAGTCTCAATCGCATGGAAACATATGTCCTTCGTTTAACAACTGGTTCTATAAGATATCCGGCAGACAAAAAATATTCTATGTTGGAAGATTTACTTTTTTTCAAATCAGAGAATTTAAACACAAATATGTTGATTCATTTGCTCTACTTATATTGAGCAATTTTTATTTGGCTGGGAGTGTCTTATTTAAAATATTACATCTTATAATGTTTTGGAAGACCGGAAAACTTCTGGATTTGCATAACAGTAGATAGATTTTCTTTTCATTTTTTTTAAGTATATATATATATATATATATATATATATATATATATATATATAGAGAGAGAGAGAGAGAGAGAGAGAAAGAGTGAGATAGCGGACAGACTATGTATACTCAGGAAGGGTTGCTTGCGCTTGAAATTTTTGTAGCAGGAGGTGCGCAATCTCCAACCACACCTCTTCGAAGACGACATTGTTAAATCCCAGTGGCCAGTGAAGAACAGGCCAACTGAAAACAAATGCCAAGAGCACATACAACGCCTAGAATTCCCAAATGGTCACCCATCTGATATTAAACGTAAGAACTTGAAACGAAAATAAAGAGGACCGATTAAGGCAAAATAGCTACATTTTTTAGAGCGATTTCAAATAATATTCCAATCTAACTTCTGAACAGAAATTATTGAAAGGTAGTAATAATTTTATATAAGCAGCACGGTATATTGCTGCAGTCAACTACAATAAGATATAAAACAAACTTATGGCCGTATAAACAGCCGTTTACACAAATGTACTAATACAAAGTGCATAGGACGGGTGTACTAGTGAAGGTTGTAGAGTATATGTCACTTTTCTGACAAATCGAACAATCGGATCGATACTTAAACTCACCATATTTAAGCTTTTAGCGTTGATGATTTATGAAATGTGAAACAGTCACATTTATATCGATTTCTTGCTTTTTGGGTTTGTTTGGGCCAGTCTCAGTGTGAGGGGTCTCATAAAAATAGAAAGAACAAATAATTAAAAATATATTTTCTAGTGTTTTCATTGAAGGGATTAAGGTCTTGTTGCAACGGAAGTCAGTTTTATCAAAACTTTAATCATCGGACAATGCATAGCGAAATAAACAAAATTACAATATAAATAGAAATAAATATAAGCATGAAACAAATGAACAAAAATAAAGAAAAAACAAACTGAAAAAATGGGAAATACCTTTTTAACAATGCACAACGTATATCAAACAAAAAATGCCCAACGCCTCGAGAGACAATATTGTTTAAGATGGACTACCAGGAATACAGAATACACGCCAGAGAAAGTTGCATGCGATAATAATAGACGAAATTATTTAAAGCGAAAGACAACACATAATAAGTTGAAGCAAATACAGTCCAATAACTTTTTTACCAACTATAGATTAACATATACAATGAGAACGGGACTAACCACCGACCATTTAACAAGCAATAAAACTGAACAAAATATAAATTTTAAATGAGTAAAACGCAATTTTAATCGCTTTTTCATTCTTTGTTTTAAAAAATTCTCTCGATACAGCTTTAAGATACGAGGGTCGAAACCGGTCAGTTGGCTCCCCATTTCTCTTTCTTTCCTCTCCTGTTACCCTTTGTTCCCCCCTTTTGGGGAGAATATTAAAGGAATATATATATATATATATTTATATGTATACAAATTTACTTTTAATCATGAATCATAAAAGTCTCCCTTTTCTAATTGCAATATATATATATATATATATATATATATATATATATATATATTGTTTATAAGATAAACACAATTCTGTATATATTGTTTAAAATACATGATAATTGTTTATTATTTAAAGAAAATGACCACAGTTCCCGATGACTGCATAGCGAAGGCCCACAGCCCACTCGGGAACGCTGATCATGCAGTGATAATGGTTGAAATCGCCCTAAACTCTAGTCCCAAAACTGAAGAGCCAGTGCTCAAAACAACGAGATATTATAATAAGGCTGACTGGGAAGCCATCAGGGAACTAATTAGAGATGCTCCATGGAAAAATATTTTCTCTCTCCCTGCTGAACAGTGTGCAAACGAGACCACTGACTGGTTCAAAACTGCAATCGAAGCGCATGTTCCCATGCGGAAATTTTATAGTAAGCCCCACTCTCCCCAATGGTTTACGTCGACTTGTGCAACTGCCATTACTCAAAAGCAGCATGCATACCGTAGGTTTAACCGACATAAGTCCAGTTCAAACAGACTGAAGTATATAGAAGCTAGAAATAACGTTAAGAAAGAAATAGCGACAGCTAAGAGAGAATTTACGGAAACCACTAAAAAGCGCATCGAAGCACAAAAACTAGGAACTCGAGACTTCTGGAAAATCTACAACAGTGTAGTAAATAATGGGCAATCAACAATTCCCCACTAACCAACAATCACGAGGTTGTTTCCTCAGCAACCGACAAGGCTAACATGCTTGCCAGTCGGTTTGCCTCAAACTCCACACTGGACCCTTCCAACCACCCCCTACCTGACTTTCCTATGCGGACAGACGCCACACTAGACGATCTGAAAACCACCCCTGCTCAGGTGCATGCTATCATAAAAAACCTTGACACCTCAAAAGCATGTGGACCCGATCTTATCCCAGCTGTGCAATTAAAAAAGTGCTCAGCCGAAGTAGCTCCAGTTCTCTCCAAACTCTACAACAAATGTCTTAATGAAGCTTGCTTTCCGGGCTGTTGGAAAACTGCTTCTGTTGTACCAGTATTCAAGAATTCTGGCGAAAGGACAGACCCATCAAATTATCGCCCCATTAGCCTCCTCCCACTTTTTGCCAAAATATTTGAGACCATAATTAACCATGCTCTAGTCCATCATCTTACAGATGCTAAACTACTGACTGACAAACAATATGGATTTAGACAAGCCCGTTCCACAGCAGACATCCTCACCGTGATCTCTGAACGTATATACCAATCACTGGACAAAGCGGGGGAAGGCAGAGCGGTAGCTCTAGATATATCTAAGGCTTTTGACAGGGTATGGCATGAGGGTCTCCTCAGGAAGATTAGATCTTACGGTATCACTGGTAGAATACTTAACATAATTAAATCCTTCTTAGATAAGAGAAAAATCCAGGTAGTCCTCGACGGTCGCACATCTAAACAATATGATATAAATGCGGGAGTGCCCCAGGGTTCTATCCTTGGACCTCTATTGTTCCTGCTATTCATAAATGACCTCCCCGACAACATTGCCTCTGAGATGGGTATATATGCTGATGACACTACACTCTATGGCAGACACGACAGGAAGACGAATGAACACATTTCTAAAGAAATGGCAGAAACACTAGAGGAAGACCTCCAATCTGTAGTGGAATGGGGACAAAAGTGGTTGGTCGCGTTCAATGCTGCCAAGACTAAACTAGTTTCATTCAATAATTACAAGAAACCCTCTCTACCACCAATAGCAATGGCCAACGACCCTTTATCTGAGAGTCCATCTTTCAAACTCCTTGGCCTAACGTTCACAGGAAACATGAGTTGGAACAATTACATTGAAGGCATTGCCAGGGCCGCTGCAAGAAAGGTAGGCTCTCTCTACCGTGCTAGAAAACTACTAACACCCGAAAGTATCCTGTACCTCTATAAGGCCACCATTCGCCCATGTATGGAGTATTGCTGCCACATCTGGGCTGGTGCATCTGCTACTAGTCTCTCGCTCCTTGACAAGGTTCAAAAGAGAGTCGCAAATCTGATAGGCCCTGAACTGGCATCTAAGCTTCAGCCTCTGTCCCATCGACGAAATGTTGCATCCCTCTGCCTGTTCTACAAGTATTTTAGTGGTGAATGCTCTGATGAACTGCAATCACTTGTGCCCCCACGACGCGAGCACCCTCGACAAACCCGACAGGCTACTAGATCCCACCCCCACACTGTAGAGGTCCCTAGATGTAAAAGATCTTTTTATTCCAATAGTTTCTTCCCCAGAACCGCAAGACTCTGGAATTCCATTCCAGGTCCCTGCTTCCCCAACATTACTGACGTGCAGAAGTTCAAGTGTAACGTGAACCGACACCTTGCTGCCCAAATCCCTACATAGTACCCCAGTAGTTGTTGCCCCTGATAGTAGCCCCCTACACCAAAGTGGCAATTTGCCTTGTTTGGGGTGAAAATGTAATAAAAAAAAAAAAAAAAAAAAAAAAATGTTCTGCTTATATTGTTTCTTTTTCCTGCTTGTTTAACACCATCGCTTTCGAAAATACTATTATCCTGTTAACGTACAGGTCAGTAGATGAATGTAGTTACATTTAATTGATAGACATTTTATTTTGTGGCCTAAACACCAGTCTTGCAACACAAAGTACAATACCTTGACCAATTACCTGAACTATACCCTTAATCATACCTTGGACGATAGCTTGCTTGCCAGATAAGTACTCACGAGTCAAACAACACGGCAATTACCAAATATTGTTGTTCAATATACGTATTTGCGCGTGGGAATCGAAACGGCGATTATCAAAATGACATTTCGGGCAAATATTTTGACAACCTTAGCTCCACACAAAAAGGGGGTGGTTATTAGGAAAGCCGTTCTAAACATAGGGAGGTTCGGTGTGTCCAGTCCGAAAGGCATTCGTAACATAAAGAGGTTCAGGGTTGTGCAAACACACACAAAAAAAGAAAAAAAAAAACAACAACAGCCGTACTTATTTTTTTATCGCGAGTGGGGGGGGGGTCATGATATAACCAGGCATTGCCGGTTACCGGCTCCTTCTAGTTTAAAATAATGTTTAATTCATACAAATATATTTCAATACATATTTACATATATGTATCGCATTTTTATTTCTATTGATAAAGCTGGATTTTGAGTAAGTTTGCAGCAGCAACAGGCGAATAAATTAAATATTCTTATCTGAATCAACTTTTATGCATACAAGCACACACACACACACCCATATATATATATATATATATATATATATATATATATCATAGGTGTATTAAATAGTTTACTAGATGCGAATCCAATGAAACTCTCGTGATTATTAAAATACACTTAATGCAGAAAATATTGGTATATTGTCTATTTATTATATACAAACATTATTGGTTATATATGTGCATAAATGTTTCAGTGGAATACCAATTCAAGGATGAAACAGTATCAGACCAACAGTGCATCTTTTTTTGTCTGATTAGGTGTTACCTTCGAATCTGAGTAGAACTGAAATAAGTATCCACATATATAACCATCAGTCTTTGTATAAGTATGAGGTTTTATATCGTCACTTCCTTCGTTATTGATTTCTATATCAGCTCTAAAAAATTTGTTCAGCTTTCCATTATCCCGATAAATCTTCTCTTAAAGAATTGATCTTATTCTCTCTCAAAGTCCCTACACACACACACACACACACACACACACACACACACACACACACACACACACACACACACACACACACACCCATACACACACACGCCCCCCACATATATATATATATATATATATATATATATATAATTAATTAATTAATTTATAATGGGATAAAGGGTGAATAGGCTGCTATTATTATAAAGACTAATCGAGTAAAACCAAGGTAATTTTCCTCAATAAGATGGCATTAGCACTGTTTTTCTAATTATATATTTATATATATATATATATATATATATATATATATATATATATACATATATATATTCGTCTTCCTTTCATGATTGCATATATATATATATATATATATATATATATATATATATATATATATATATATATATATATATGGTGCTACATGTTGCCAACCGAAAATAAAACTAATAGACGTATATCTTCCTGGAAAATTAACTAATACTGACGAATATTTACTGACATCAAAAAATGGGAAGCACTTGAAAGTTTTCCTGTTTGTTTCTGTGTTTTTTACTAAAACAAAATAACAAAAAAATAAAAGGAGAACAAACAAAACTCCGTAGAAAAATGTTATCAAACAGTACAAAAAATCGCACGGATTTGCCAAAGCAAAACTATTTTCATGTGGTTTGTTTTTTTTTTGCATTTTTATGAAAGAAGGAAATTTTCACTTTTCTTTCTTGGAACCTTATCAAATCGGAAAAATGGTAAGACAGAAGTCTGGTGCAAAAAGCAAAATTCTCGCGAAAGAAAACAAAGAGAACACAACAAGTATTTTGTCGAATATTCTGTGCCAATATGCCGATTTTTGATTTGCCAAAGTAAATTCCGAGATACATTAACATGTTTTAACCGAACATAATTCACTGACGGATGATGTAAATGATTCTTATGATTAGTATTCTCTATTTATGTGTGTGCGTTGTGCACTTATTTGTGCATCGTAAAATGTTAATATGCTGAGGAGTTTTTGCTCATTATTTTTGATCATATGTTATATTTCGATTATATTTCCTGCATATCCATGTAGAAAAGTATGGAGTGAGTTACATATTTTAAAACTTTAATAGAAACACAAGATTACTTTTTGAAAAAAAAGCTTATGGGATTTTTCTTAAGCTCAGATAAAGATTGATGGAAGTCGTTGCGATTGTTGAAGCTTGACGATCACTTGTTCCGGATGTAATACAGGGAGACACCTTAAAGCTAAAACAAAAATCTCATTTTAGTACTGGCTCATAACCTATAGTTTCTGTAAACGACGGTGATATGCTTATCTATAAAAGGTGTGCAACAAGGAACTGTACATCGGCTTCAGTTCAATGATCAGGTAAAATGCATCATGACTGAAATCAATGAGATAACAATGTGATCTAACCACCTGTGTTTGTTGGATTGTACATTAACAATATAGCTAGGTGAGCGCTTTTTGTTATGTGAAAAATCCTGGGCAATAGTCGATTACCTTGCTGATTATTTATTTGGTCAATGATGTAACCAAACCGAGGAAAATTAGCTTTATTTAATGATCGCGTTTTGTGAAGAGACCATTTTTTTCGATGAAATTTTATTCCGAATAATGTAAAGAATTTTGGATAGCAGTCACTTTCACTGAGGTCAACTTCCATGGACGCTCCCCGTTAGAACAAATTTTATGAAAATTGACTTCAATACGCGATTATGCACTGAGTCAATCAGAAGAGAAAAGAATATATTGTAATGACACCTGATTGGCTAATTTGGACCCTGAAAGCGTCATTGCCCTTAGGTTTATAAGCTGGGTGGGAAAGAGTCGCGGTGGGAGGGATGGTTTCGTTTATATTCATACAGAAAAAGTAAAGTAGTAATCCTAAAACATTGTTTTCTCTCGGAGGGGGGCTATTCCATATAATTTTGCGTTTAACGGCTGACTGAAATAAAATATATTAGACAAAATTAAGTCAAATAAAGAAATTGTAATAAGGACAATTTAGAACCAAAATAATTTTTAAAATACTGCTGCGGAGTTATCACGTGTTGACATATTCATTAAACTTAGTCCTTATTCAAAAGAGACCTTCAGCGCATTTGAAGGTTTTTTATTCATTGACACTTGTTTTTCGAGTTTCGGGGTTTATAGCAGACTGGGTGGGAAAGGGTCGCGGTAGGAGGGATGAGAGTTGTGCACGAGCGGTTTTAATCAGTTTAGCAGTGTAATTGAGGAGCATTGGACTGGCATCAAGCTAAACACACTAAGCTCCTTAATACTTGGAATTAATTCGACTATTAGATACTGTTGTTAATCTATCTCTTTCACAAGCGGAATTATATTTTCGTAACATATGGTATTTTGCACAAACAAAATAGCCAGATTCATATGTGTCGACAAACGCTCACTACTGATAATTTCTCGCCTCGCAACAAAGGCTTTCCCCACGACTACTTCTGTAGATTGTGGGTGATAACATAGGAAGCAAACAGCGAACGTTAGAGTCACATAATTTCTACTTATTGAGGTTACTATTTATGAAAATTAAAACTGAAATGTTGGATGTAAGGGGAAAGCAGTGGATGTTGCAGATGATGTAACACGTGTTGATCTGTGGACTCTGATTGATTTTATTTCGACTCCTTATAAATATATCTTGTAAAATGGTATAATATTAGTACGAAGCGCTATTAGTCGCACCTGGTGAGACGTGTTTACTGTGGACTCTGAAGTGATTTCATTATGACTGCCTATAAATTTGTCTCTGTACATTGGTAGTAAAATAGAACTTTAAGGTCATATAGTGTCTGTTAATATAATTTTTAGAAAAAAGAAAAATAAAACAATGACTGGGACTTAGGCATATTGCTTATACGAAGATGTGTGCATCGTTACCAGACCGCAGAGTCAACTTGAGTTATTTTTCAGAAGCCATGCATCCGAAGAGGAGTGCCTGTCTCGGTGCTAGGAGAAGACTGTTGCCAGCGGATCAACAACAACAACAATCACAACGTGATTTGTGCTACACTTGTCCGCCTGGATTAGCGCACTTGTCATCTAAAATCAGAAAAAAAGTAACCATTCGTCAAACGCTGTCTTTGTGTAAACGATCTGGCCAAACAGTCGTTGTTCTTGGTGACCAAAATAACCGTCGAACTATTTTAGGCGTTCTAAGATTCCAACGAATAACACGAACTTATATACTGGCGTACCTCTCCAAGGTTGGGCACGTCGGGTTATTAACAGAGGCACGCCTGTATTATTAAGGATTTCTATCTCCTACAAGTTATTTGCTCTACTTATTTCGTTTCTTTCTTCTTTTTCTTTATTTGTCTTGCCATGTTGTAAAGTTGGAGGAAGAAAAGTCAGTAGTAAAGAACTGCGCGTTGTCTCCCAGTGGTTTTGTTTTGAAATGTTGGGAACGGTGCATTTGCTACACGAGATTAACGTCAGCGGTTGAGAGTTCTGTTATCTTGTGCAGTCAACGCACTGTTTCCCACATTTCTAATATACAACAGCTTTACTACTAAATTTTCTTTCTCCAATTTTATTACATGAATTATTATGGTTATTATGATTATTATGATTGTGATTAATATGATAGTAATTATTACTATTATTAAAATTATTATCATGATTATAATCATGATAGTGATTGTTATTATGTATATTATTACGTATATTATTATGGTACTATTATTATTATTATTATTATTATTGTTGTTGTTTTTTATAATTGTTTATATGATTATTATTGCTACTATTATTGTCATTATTATTATGTTTGTGATAAGTTCTATGAGTGTGATAATTTTTATGTTCAATCTTCTTAATATTATTATTATTATTATGATTATTATTATGATTATTATTATTATGATTATTATTATTTCTATCGTTATGATTATTATGATTGGGTTTCTTCTTATTATTATTATTAGTATTACTATTATGATTATGCTTATCATTATGATTATTAATGTGATTGTGTTTATATTATGATTAATTTTATTACTATTATATACAGACCAGTAAACGTTGATATCAATTTACCGTAAGCCAATGTTTACTAATCTGTATACAAGTTGGGATTCATTTTGCCCTAACAAATGAAAGTATACTTTGATTTGGACCTTAACACATCGTTCCCTCATGATTTGTTCACAATCCAAATTGGATGAAGAACTAAAAATGATTACTAACACTTTGTCAAATAATGGGTTCCCTCTTGATGTGATCAACTCCGTCATAAAAAGTAAAATAAATATTTTTTCTCAAATAAAATCTAAGATGGCGGTTAAATGACCAATTTACATTCGTGTACCTTGGTTAGGGGTAGAAAGTGAAAAACAGATTAGCTCAGCTGTGGAACATTGCTATTTAAACTCCAATGTACGTGTGGTGTTTAAGACAAAACCCTTATTGCCATCCTCTCGAAAGGATGTTTTGCCCCCCCACCATATGAATAATGTTATTTATCAATTTAAATGTAGTTGCAGTGCCAACTACGTGGGCAGAACAACTCTCAGGTTAGGTGGTCCCGTCCAACAACATGTACCTAGTAAAATTCGAATTGAATCTACCAACAAACGGACATTTTGAGCAATGCGTATGGTTCCGCTATACCGGACCATTTGCTTAAAAAACCCTCGATGTACAATGAATTTCAGCAGTGACTTATTTTCTATCCTGAGTCACGCTCACTAGTTATTTCATTTGAAGGTCTTGGAGACTGTTCACGTCCGGTTAAGGAGACCTTCTCTCTGTCTTAAATTTGTCATAGCTATAATATATATATATATATATATATATATATATATATATATGTATGTGTGTGTGTGTGATTATGTGTGTATATATACATCCGTACACACACATATATATATATACAGATGTATATATATATACATATATATATATATATGTATTATATGCTTTATATTCTAATTCCCATATTAGTAGGGCATTCACTAACGCTAAGTATACATACATCCAAATAACTACATTCTCATCGACTTAGTTGTTATCCGTATCGCCGACATTCCGAGGCATTCACAATTTGAAATATGCATGCTTAATGACTACTATTTTGTATAAGCAGCGTTGTCTATGTAAAAAAGAAGAAACTTATTTGCGTTTATCTCGTAGTTAATTAGCGTCCATACCATGTGACACATCAGGGACAAAATATGCTTATCAGTAAAGTAATTATATAAAAGCCTCAAGATGAAGTAATATGACAATAGATATTTCTGGAACGAACTCCCCAGTTAGTGCAATAATCAATATACCAATGCCACAATGATTCTAACGTGTAGAACATACATACTTATTATATGAATCGGATAACAAACGAAATAATACATGTATAAACTATATATTCTTGTATATAGGTTTCTAAAAACATATTGTAGTATATTTCTTCTAACAATTATTTCAAAACTCTGTGTATATAATTGGGGTTTATATGCACTCCTGCGTGGCTACGTAGCTGTTTTCTTAAATAATAAGTCCGACTAATCTAACAAAAAACAAAAAAAACAAAAAAATAAAAAAAAACAGTGCATCAAGTTTATATACATATATGTATATATATATACATATATATATATATGTGTATATATATATATATGTATGTGTTCGTGTGTGTGCGAGTATCGACATTGTGTAGACGTTTTGATGTTTATACGGATTGTTTTTACATACATGTTTACCTATGAAAATAGTATTGTATATCCGTGTTAATGACAGCAGGTATATTTCTCAAAGTGATTTTTACATACGGATAAATTGATTCGGCATTTTTTCTTCTCTTTGACAATAAAGCAAATGGATATATTAAGTGTAACAGAAATACTTCCCACAGCTGAATGAACTATGATTAAAAAGTGGAAGCGTCTTTTAAATAGAAGGCCCGTATTATGCCAACAACTCTTCAAATAAACCCATAAACAGTAAATCGCTGACACTAATTGAGTGGTTACATAAAAAAATGTGTGTATATATATATACATATATATATTTACATATATTTATATATATATATTTATATATATACATATACATGTTCTACTTCTTCTCCTCTTCTTCTTCTCTTCTTCTTCTTCTTATTATTGTTCCTATAGTTGTGCATGTGTGTGTGCCTATAAATATACTTTAAGAAAACCATATAGAACAAATGACTGTAAGATAAAAGATCATATATATATATATATATATATATACATATATATATATATATATATTAGTGAAGGGACGATTCCAACATTTTTCCCGATTTCTATACTATTACAATTTCGTTCTTAATGTCTAATTTCGATTCCCTATTTCGGTTCCGTTTCTAATAACAAAAGTTCCAGATAAAAACACAAGTATAGCATACGAGACCCCCTCATGCCTTTATCGAATGAGTTCAGTAAATAGCGTCGCTTGAAGTCTCTTGAAGAATCTTTCCGATATTTGTAGCTTTAATTATCGCAAGGAGAACAATGATTTTAAGCTATAAATATACCTTATTTATTATTTAATAATCAACTAACAATTTGTTTGCGTCACTTTTTTATTTCTCTTTAATAATTTTGGGAAACAAAATCTACAAATAACAGTCATGTTAAATTTTATGGTTTGTATCTTATCGCAAGTTTATATACAAAAAAGACATTGTAAAAAAAAAAAAATAAATACTTTTTTTAATGTGATAGAAACTTATGCATTCATAACAATGTCATTAAAAATACCGGAAAATTTGACCTAAAACCCTTAAGTGTTTTTTTTTTATTAATCCATTTAGATTTCTTTTTGTAGAATGTGTGCAGAGATATATTTTTGTATTAAGTTTTATTGATTGGGTCTCTAACACTGGATTAATTTATTGATATTTTAAGCCATATCATGGAAAATATTTTTAAATAAAAACGTAGGAAGCTCTAATATATATATATATATATATATATATATATATATATATATATATATATATATATATCACCTCACCAATGAGACGCTAAAAACTTTAACAATAAGACTCGAACTTTAAAGTAACTCCCTGCTTCCGCCCCCACATATTCCCCTTCCCCTTATGTATCCCTCTACCCTCAGCCACACCAGAAATGAAGTTTCCAGACAAGTTCCGTAAACCCCAAAACTAAAACATTATCGACATACCAAACGCCCCCCCCCATCTTCCTTCCTTGTTCCCTTCGTCTCTTTCTTTTCCGCCCTCCTCGCAACCCCCCTGACCTCATTCACTCTTCCACTCTTTCCTCCCAAAATTTCTGTAAAAGTCTGAGGACGCTACAGACGGCAAAAAAAAACGGCCGTGTAGCCGAAACAATAATGTAACAACAGAAAGTTACGGTAATAGAAAATAAAACGCATATTTGCTCTACAACAGTATTGAGCACTTTCAGTTTTTATTAATTACCATCTCCACTATATATATATATATATATATATATATTCAGCATGTTTACACTATTTAAATTAGGAGTTAATGTGGTAGTGTGGTGATTGAAATTATTCTAGCTAAGAATGATATTGATAGTGTAAAGTAGAAGATAAGCATCGACTTTCCCAAACTTTTGATAAATTTTTCTTATACTTTAAGCAAAGAAACAATTAAAAGTATAATTTCTGTGCCGATACGACACTTTATACTTTCTGTTCTCAGGCAGTGAAAAAGAAATCTTTCTCGATTGAGACAATTTTTATTTTTATCCCAAGTAAAAATTACCCTTCTTGAAGAGCTGGACTCTGCATATTATTAACGAACCATGTCGTATAAACAAGTCTCACTAAGAAGACAACTATATATATATATTATATAGGCATCACCACTTATCAAGGCCAACATGTCATTCGAGAATAAGGACTAAAGAGTGTACAGTAGAAATTGGACAATATAGTAATCGCTAATAATGGAAATTCGGTAAATTTGTTAACTTATATGATACGGTTCATCAAAAACTTGTTTACGTTAGACTTGAAGACAACCGTATCATAGCCAGCTGGAAAGCAGGAAAGCAGAAGATAATTCCACAGGCGTGCAGTTCTAAGAAAGAAGCTTTGTTCATAGAATCTACGTTCAGGTTTAGGCACAGATAAAGAGTGGGGGAAATTAGTGATAGTTTTCTGCTAGACGGGTGTTTCTTGTGAAAATCTGGCGAGAGGAGACCATAGATTGGAGCTCAGCCGAGCACTTGCCATGAAAATAACGGTAACGTAGAGACAACCTCGCAATATCACTTCTATGAGAAAGAGGTTTCAGGGAAGGGAAAAGGACATCCCCTACGGGGAAACGAACTCTATTTTGAACTCTATCGAGGCGGGGTAAGTCCTTTCTAGCAGCTGCTGCCCAGATGTAGCAACAGTACTCCATCCTTGGACGTACCTGGCTCTTATATAGATAGAAAATGTCTCAACAGTGACATATCTACTGGATCGATAGAAAGATCACACCATTTTTCCAGCGGCCTTGCCAACGAATTTAATGTATGTGTTCCATTTAAGATCAGGAGTAAAGGTCAAGCCCAGAAGCTTGCCAAAAGATGAGGCCTCCCCAAGACGAGAGACATTCATTTCAATTGATGCCAGATGGGGATCAGAGCGTTGATGGTGTAAAGATAAAAGCTTGGTTTTAGGTGCATTAAAAGTAACAAACCACCCTTTTCCCCATTGTACCACTTACTCAAGATCAGAGGAGAGAGAATCAGAGAGAACTTGGTCGTTTACGGTCTTAGATGTGCTAACATAGATAGTAGTGTCATCAGCAAAAATGTCTACGAATGATGTAAGGATGTGATTTGGAAGATCAGTAATGTAGATCAGGAAGAGAGTTTGGCCCAGGCTGGACCCCCGAGGGACTCCAGCATTAATACTGAGAGCTTCTGATTACTGCCCAGCAACCACTACTTTTATGAACATATCAGATTTAAATGATTTAATAATTGAGAAGACATTTCCAGCTCTACCGTAGTTAGAGATCTTGTGAAGTAAACCTTTATACCATATGCTATCAAATGGCTTTGATATACCAAGAGCAATTGCCCTAGAAACGAAACCTTTGTCGAGAGATTGCCTAAGCCTGAGATATAACTGTAAGCAGATCTGCTTTAGATCTAGAAAAACGGAAACAATATTGCGTGTCACTAATAAGGTTATTTTTTGCTGAGATGGTTGATTATTTCTCTATTTAACAGATTCCAGCAACTTACTCATGACGCAGAGGAGACTTATTGGCCTGCCCTGAGAGGGAGATGAGTGATCACCTGAATTCGTTAATACGGGGCGTACAGATGAGATTTTTCATAGTGCCAGGCAGCAATTTTCCTTAATACAACGTTTAAACAGTTTTGTAAGGAGGGACGCTAGTTCTGGTTAAAGTTTTTGAGTACTATAATTGGAATACCTTCAGGGCCCGATGATTTACTGGAATCAAGGTTTTTGATTATTTGTATATCACATAGCATGTTTTCTGATACAGGAGGAAGTATTGGAGGCTGGCGGCCTTGGTCGCAAGGGGTAGAATTAGTTGCAATGTTCTTGGTAAAGAGTTTGGCTTTGTCTAACGCTGACGAGATAACCTCACGTCCATTTATGAGAGCTGAGATTAAACACACGCTTCTGTCCAGGATTATGTTTGCTATTTGCCAAAAACTGGTGGAAACCAAGCCGCTATTCAGCTACTTGGGACTTGGCGGACTGAGCATACAAGTCTCTTGCGTTCTTTATTACTTTTTACAGTTGTTGCGGGCAGTTCTGAAAGCGGCTTTAATCTCAGTACATATATTACGTTGCAAGCAATGGAAAAAGTGATTTCTGTGCGCAATGACAGAAGCACATTCTGGAGAGAACCACGGCTGGCTCTTAAGCTTCTGTTGGGATTTTTTTCGAGGGTATGAAACAGTCTATACCTACAATTAACCATTCCGTCGGGTCTGATACTATAGAGAACACATCCTTTCTAAACATGGAACGCAGAGGTATATCTGATATAAATGTACGGAAGCTATCCCAGTCAGTTATAGAGTATCGATATACTGTACTATGGAGAGGCACATCTGGGAACTTATTACATTTCAGTTTAAGCTTAATTGATACAACAAAGTGGTCGGAAGATCCAAGTGGAGACAGAACGGAAGCGGAACACAGTTCAGGGTAAGTTGTGAGAAAAAGATCGAGGGCACACGGGTGGGTTTGTGAACAATCTGAGTGAGGTCATAAGCAATGGAGAAATCATGACAGAACCTCCCCTTATCATCGGTCTTATTTGAGTGAGTTAACCATTCCACATTGTGAACATTGAAGTATCCACAGACATGAATATTAGCTGAAAGATAAGCAGATACGACGTGGTAAATTTTCTCAGATATGCTTTTAAAGATAGTAACTCCGCTGTTGTGGGGGCGATAGAGAGCAAATATAAATGCAGTACTTTGAGCAAGTGCAACCCGGAAGAACATATTGGGTAAGTTAGGATCTTCTCCGGTGATGGCCCTACCACATGGAAAGCCATGTTCTATATAAGCACGTATTCCATGCCCATGGCGATATTGGGGGTCATATTTGAAAGTCAAATTACAGTATCCTTTAATTACGAACTCATCTAGGGAAATGGTATGTCCAATTCCAGTTTCGCTTAGAAATCATATGTCTGGTTTAGTCTCGTAATTGGGTTTCAACCTCTGGGAGGTTAGAACGTAAACTCCTGATGTTCTAGAAGGGGATATCGTAGAGGGGGTCTACGTTAGAAGTTGGAGATCCGGGTTTAATCGTTTTTTTTAATTGAAACTTTTCATGGCGGAGTTTTGGGATTTGTGAAATATATCGACAGACTTGCGTGAAGCAGGGCAGAGAGAGAAAGTAAGAGAGAAATAGAAATGAAGAAATATTATTTTGGAACACACGAAAAGGTAAAACCATAAAAATTACCCATCGAGAGGCCCCACCAGGAGTTACTTACAAAAGAATTACACATAAGTTATTTAACTTATTTCAAAGCGTTTATGACCAAATGAATGACACATAACTAATAACGAATTTAGGCAAAATCCGTCCATGGAACACTCGTCCATGGAAAACTGGTCCATGGAAAACTCATCAATTTTTGTTAGGTAGGAAAACTCGTCATTATTGCAAAAAATATCAATTGAAAACACATTTAATAACAATTTTTAGAAGAAACTAAAACCACTATAATATTCAAAAATAATATGTTTACTTGTTTACTGCTGTTTTAAAAAAGATAAAATCGATTTTTCGAAGTGTTCGTTTTTTTACCTAGCTGGATATGGTTTTAATGGTTTAACTTATTATAAATGCGGGCTGAAAATACGAGTTTGCCAAGTTAAAACTAAATTCGATTTACAGAAACAATTTAACCTATATAATAGACTAGCGGGAGGGACCAGATTTGCCTTTGCGTAAAATACGCTTAAATATGGCATTTTAATTTGTCCAGATTTCGTATACATTATTATAGAGCCGTAATTTCAAAATTAAAAAAAAAAATATTTCGGTGTTATCAACTATAATCGAAACTGAATGCTAAACTGTAGCATACAAAGCTGCTGACGTTACCACTGCCTCAACCTCACACACATATACACTGATTAAAAAATAACAAAGATGAATGCACAAAATATACAACAATTTTTTTTCAATTGTTAACCTTTTTTACCACTTAAGAACCACTTTAACTGTCTAAAGACATATAAAAGAACCGTCCATATAAAGATCCAATTATTTGAATCCGATAACGCTGCCTTGCGACTTTAGATTTCGGAGAGATAGAGTGTGAAAATATTGAGACAGACAGACGAACGTAGAAACTATTATAAATTAGATTTAGTTTTTTTAACTGTTGTATTTAACTTTTATGACATTTTATTTATATATATATTATTTGATATATATTTACATATTTACACGTGGATTAATTTAACTTATATTGATATTTTATCCATAGATTATTTTTAATTTATATTGACATTTTGCACATAGGCGGGGGGAATTGCTGGTACATAGCATTCACAATTCCCGCACAAATCTAAGTAAACCTGTATTTGTACAGAGCATAGCAGACTCCATGGTTATTGAAGATATCCACTACGTCACTGACGCATCGTTATATCATATATCTTTTATAATAACATGTTAAGAAAAAAACATAATATTTTCAAATGTATAATTTAAATTGAACCAGAAGTGACGCTGGTTAAGTGGCAGAGTTGCTAACTACATTATCTGACAATCGGGGTATACGACTCGTCTCCGGTATATTCCACAAAATATTTTTGCTTGGGATGTTGGGAAACTTAACGTGTTTCTTTCTTTTTTTACATAGGCCTCAGTACTTATCAAGCCCCAGGGGCCACTCGAGGATAATGGTTAAAGAATGTACAGTAGTCAATTCGACAACATAGTAATTGTTAGTAATGGAAATCCAGTAAATTTGTTAACTTTAGGGGAACGGCTTATCAAGAACTTGTTTACATTAAACTTGAAGATAACCATATGATTATCCGATTCATACAAAATCCATGATTGGATGCATTTGCTCTGCTTAACTGAATAATGTACAACTAATTCACGTTGATACGTGAAATTTTATTCGATCACCAATGCTAATCGTTTTAAATCTGAGAATACCGAATAGTTAACAACTTAAAAATATTCGGGGATAAATATCATTTTGCCTAGAAATTTATCTGTGCAACATATTAGAAGTAGGATGCCATTGGAAAGCGAAACCACACCTGGTACTAACATTTTATAATTAATTTTCGAAATGATTGTAAAAGTCTATCTGTAGCAGATATAAAACATAAATTATATCAATGATATATGCTAAGAAACCGAGATTAGTGTGAATAGCTTTGTCTATATGTGTGTGAATATGTTAATGTGCATAAATGTTTTATGTGTGTATGATCTTATTTAATTAATTAACTCTCCGGCTAATATCTCACCTTATTAAAGGTATTGAAGGGACAGTGGGACGCACACAAGCCTTTCAAAATATTTGAATTACGTGTGAATGATAATGATGCTGCTCACACTCTTTCGATAGGCCGTAACATTCCAATCGTCCAATACTAAATTCAACACATATGAAACACATCTGATTGTAGTTTGTAATTATCGAATATTTCACATCTTAAAAAAAAAAAAAATTTTAGCATTACTATTTAGAATATTTCATCGTTGTATTTACCTTTTATTGACATTTTACTCAGAAATGTATCAAATTTATATTCATATCTTTACCCGTATAATAATATATTGAATTCTTATCCATAAATTATCTTTAATTCATATTGGCAGTTTACCCATAGGTGGGAAAATTGTGGATATTGTCACGACCCGGTTAATGGATGACCGAATTGATTGGCAATCAGATCGAGACACAAAAATTTATTTTATTTTATATCCAATATCTCATAATTATCTCGGTTAATCGTCGGATGTCGGATCAACCAGCGAAACCTATCATTAAGGGGAATGGAACAACAGAGCAATGAATGACGAAACAAACACTCAAAGTTTAAAATTCAAGGAAGACTTTTATACATAAAAAAGAAGAACAAAAAGCTCCGATAAAAAGAATGAGTGAGATAGACGTATTTTGGGGGATGTTTGCCAGATGTATGCGACATGCAATTACAGTACAATATGTATAAAAGTGTGTGGATAAGAAAAGGTATTGGCATGAGATAGGCCAAACTTAGCTGTTTTGTCCGTTAAGGTAAACACGGATCATAAGTTCGCAAACACAATATCCAAGAAAAAAGTTGAGATGGCGAAAATCTATCACTTCCTCGAATCTTAGTTCCAAAGAAGAATATATGAGTTCAATCGACAATACGATTTATTTGAACGATAATCCGCAATTTAATTAATTCAAATTTCAACCAGATTAAATGTTGAGTTCAATCGACAATACGATTGTATTTGACTAATAATCCGCAATTCAATTGATTCAAATCTCAATCTTCGATGAGGTCCAATTCTCGGAGATAATGTTTGTACACCGGGCTGTATCGCTTCTTTTCGCCAACTGTTTATTTCTTATTTTCAAATCCCCTCGTGGTCCGCGTTTCCCGCCACAGATGTTCGCTGTCTGGTTGCTATGACGATGTATTTCCGCTCGTTAGGGCGATATTCACACCCAACCTCTGCCCCACTTCCCTCAGCCAAGTGTCTGCCACGCCACATCATTTACAGAGAGAGGGGGTTATCTTGTTGATTTGATCTTAAGAAGATATATATATATATATATATATATATATATATATATATATATATATATATATATATAAAAGTAAGTCTTAATGCCAGGTAGATAGATAGAGAGGTAGAGAGATTGAATGTTCGTTTTGCTCTGACGTCACAATATGTAGCATTCAAAATTATCCACACCTATAAGACCCACAATGTTATTTAAATCCAAAACGAATATGTATTTGTACACGGCGTAGCCCACTCCATAGATGTCGAAGATACCCACTACGTCAATAATCAATCATTTAAAGTAAAGTTAGTCGAAATGCGATACATATGCGATACATATCTAAATAATCCGGAGATAAAATACAGTGGTAAAATGTATAATTCGCCTTTAACAAGATGTTGAGGGTGATTAAGTTGCTAACGACGCGAGAACTAGGGTATGATAATCTTGTATAGTTAACTCCACAAACACACTTTCACTTTGGAATGTTGCCACCTTCACGTAGTACCTCCTGTAAATACCAGATATTCTTTTAAAAAGAATGCATTACTTATCGGTGTAACGCCACAAAGTTTATCATTAAGAAACACGCTTAGGAAACAAGCAAACAAAAGCAGCAAAAAGTACTCACAAACCGATTCGGGTTTTGCTTAGCCTGTTAAATAACAAGATCGCGGAATGAAAAAGGCAAAAAATAATTTTGCATAGTTTTTTTTTAATATTTGACAGTAATTTGCACAGGAAAGGAATATTTGCTATTAGAGAACCGAATTGGAGAGAACAAACATCAGTTTTTGACAGTGGATAGACGGTGGAAACATTAAAATATAATTTAAAGTAATTTCAGCTCAGCTGAAACACGGAAAAAGTAATGGAGAAACAATATCCCGTAAGAGGAGGCATCATAAAAGGTTAAACTTCCGCATTCCAAAATTTCGCTGCAAATAGTAGGAAGCGGTGAGTATTCGACAATCGGATCAAGACGGCAGTAAACAAACAGAAATAGGTCATCCAATCTAGCCAAACTGCAGGAAAGTCGCGAGAAAACAGACCACCTACCCTACACTGCCCAGTCACCAGACTGAAGGAGGCTATGCGACAGCCAATCTATCTGAAGACAATTTCACAAGCTGGCAAAAAGTAACTGTACAGAGGTCTAACCCATACGATACTACTACTACTACTAATACTACTACTATTTTAGAAGTGTTGGTACGAGCGTAATGCTGGCGAAGAGTTCTTACGTTTATTTTACTCACATCATACCAGTAATTATGGCGTCTGATATTCTTATTAACCTATAAACGCGTTGTGACAAATCCCTCCAAATCGACATGAGTCAGCAGCAGAGATGCGCCATTGAATTCCTGGCAGAAATGCATAATGAATTCTAGTTATGATGCAAAAAAAATATTCCAGAGCAGAAAAAAGGTCGCTTGTTTTAATAGCACAACAATCGTCTTTACAGTTTTTTTTTTTACTTTTTTTTAAATATTTGCAGTAAAAAAAAAAAAATTGAAATCTTTATTTTTGAAAGTACCCTCCTATGACGACGCAGACCCCCGACCACCCACTCAACCTTCGTTCTTCGCGGGCATAAGTGCATTTAGAATTATGATAAATATGTAGAAAAATAAATTCGGAGCACAAAAATCACTTGTTTTTTGCGTACAACTTTTGTAGATCTCCAGATTTTGAAGTTAAAAATAAAAAAATACTTACTTTGAAAGAAACCATCATATATTAAATACAACTAACTTTTATACACATTTATGGTCAACTAGAATTGACTCCATTTAGAAAAATTCTTCGCTGGAATACTAAAGTTAAGTCGGAATTGTCCGAAGTGTAATGTCTACCATCATCGTTCAAAGTTTGATAATAATCCATTAATGATTTTGAAACATAACAATTGTTACTTGATATTTTTAATGTATTATGTTTAAATGTAAATGTACACATATCTACATACATTAATGAACAACTATTTGTACACACATGCTCGCACACACACACGCATATATATGTATATATATATATATATATATATATATATATATATATATATATATACACATGCATTCGTTGTCCTTTTTTACATTGTTATTTGGATTACTAATATATAAAATATTTATCAACGTACACATATTTCGCCATATGTACAGCATATCAGCGGAACTGACTATATCGAGCTTGGAATCTATTTATATATCAGTGTTCATATATATATATATGAATACACACACATACATTATATATATATATATAATGTATGTGTGTGTATTCATCTATATATATATAAATATATATGTGTTTGAGAGAGAATGTGTCTATATACGTACACTCTCTCTCACACACACATACATACACATACATATGTGTATATGTGTGTGGCAGAGAGTGTATATTTATACGCACTCTCTCTCAAACACACCCACACACATATACACACGCATATATATATATATATATATATATATATATATATATATATATACCCCGTTCAACATACACCTTTCACGATAAAGCTAGAACCCAGAATTATATAGAATCGAGCAATTGCATGGACAACGGACAACGCCAGACTCAAAGTGGGTTCGATGTACTGCATCTCATCACAAACGTGCTCCGACATAGGCACGAACTTAGGTCGTCGCACTCATGAAGTGTGTAATACTGACGACCTAACCATATGGGCCACGGCGCAATCTATTGGCTATGTCTCGATTTTTTAAATTCTTACATATTCTTATATATTTATCCAGTTCTACATTCTACGATGTGACAAGCAACGCGTCCTATACATAAATACACACACACACACACACACACATACACACACACACACACACACACACACATATATATGTGTGTGTGTGTGTTTGTGTAAGAGTATGTATCCCAAAATTAAAGCATAATCTTCCTAACGTACCACGGACAGTTAAATCAAAACTGAAAGTAATTATTGCAACATGAATTTAAATCGATTAAAATAGTTGCACTTGAACTTAGTCTATACATACTCGACCGTAGCTTTCATTGTTTTGGATTGAAGACTCGGTATAGCCAGCCACTGCGATCAGTCTTATATACGCCCGTAAATTACTGTTTTCTGTACTAGTAATCGTAATTTATGCTTAAACATATCTGCACATATTTACATACACATAAATGATCTTGTATGAATAAACATATATTTATATTAATATCAACGTACGATAAAATATTTGAATATTTTATGAGAGATGTGCTAACGAACAACGTAAGATAGTCACAAAACATTATATATTAACCTTTTTTATAATAATTCATATTAAGTTAGACTTATTATTTAAGGCATTATACATTTTTTTAATGAAATCAATATAGATATTTTTTATTCCAGCAATCAAATGTTAATTAGGCATCACCGCCACAGGCAGCATAGCTTTAATAATACTATTCAATGCAAAGTAACTTATGTTAAGAGCGTTGCGATTCAGCTCATGGGAATAGTTTTATAATAGGTCGACAATATATCTAGGATAATTTCTTTTAATAAAAATAAAGAATAGAGAACTCAACAGGACACCATTTGCACACACTTGTCTGAAAAAAATATAACACGCTTATATCTACGCTTTTCCGTGAATATTTCCTGAAGGAACATGTCAAATACAGATTCAGCTGAAAAGGTGTGAAAGCGTTTTGAATGAAAGAAGGATTGAAATAATTCTTCAGTGTTATTTGGAAGCTGACCAATCTTTAATAATTGGTTTTTCTTCACACACACACACACACACACGCACACACACACACACACACACACACACACACACACACACACTCTCTCGTACATATATATATGTATATATATATATAGATATATATATCTAGATAGGCATATATATAAATATAAACATATATATGTATCTATACATATACATACATATATATACCTATCTATCTATCTATATATATATATATATATATATATATATATATATATATATATATATATATATATATATATATTATATATATATATATAGTGTATTCACCCGTAGATTTCAGTACATGAGTTTCCGCCAAAAGATCTAAGTTGGTTGGAAATCCAGTCATGACTTATTTATAATGGTACAGGCTTTATGTAAGGCCAACAGCACTTTTGATATTACTGTTAACCTCCGTCGGTTAAGATCACTACTAAAAGACAGGGTAACCAATATACCTCAGATTTTTACATCAGAGTTTATTTCTCCTAGATGAACTTCTTAACAAAAGTATGTGTGCATCCCATAACTTTCTTAACGATATATGTGTGTGTGTATATATATATATATATATATATATATATATATATATATATATATATATATATATATATATATATTATATAAAATGAGTTAAGAAATTCCAACGAAAGAAAGATGTATATTTTAATAAGGGAGTAGTCATCAACAATGTGTATTTTTAAACATTATTTTATTATTCCGTGTCTTGGTTTTCATTAAGAATTATGTTTGGATCATTGTAATAATGTTTTTAAGTCATTGAAATCGTTTTTACGCGCGTTTCAGACGGTCTGTGATGTGTCCTCGTCAGAAATCATTTTCAAATGTGTTGGAGATGTAAAAATGGCGATTTTGGTAGTTAATTTGAAGTTTTTCCAAGGGGTGGAGGCTTATAAGTGTTTATTATTCATTGGTATGCTCCATTTTTATTGCTCTTTTATTGGGCTTGTCCAGGGAAATGTTGACCTGGCTGTAGTCGCTATCTCTATCTGCTAATGTTTATTTCTTTTCCTTTAGGGTGGGGTAGAGTGTGTGTGTGTGTGTGTGTGTTTATGTGTGTCTGTGCGCGTGTGTGTGCGTGTTTGTGTGTTTGCTTTTATTGATTTGGGAATGTGTCTATTGTTTTATAGTATTTTGGGGTTATTTGCTTCCTTAGGAAGGCGGCTGTGGTCCGAGGTCGTTACTAATGTGTATGTGTGGGGAGGTGGGTACTGGCTCTTCTGAAATAAGCGTAGGGGTGCTTTCATTCTATTTTGATATTTATTTTTTGGTTTCTTGGATTTTAGTATTGTGATTTTTCGTTTTAGTCTTTTCGGGTATTCCTTATGTTTGTTTAGAAAGAGGGGTGTATTTAAAATAGGGGATTTTTTAATGTTTCTATTTATTTGTCTCCCCATGTGGGTATTGCCAGACCCAGGATCGGTTCCTAGTGTGGGGAAGATTTTGTCCCCCAGAGGGGGGCATTGGAGGCGGTATATGTATGGAAAGGGGATGATAGAAGGTATGATAGTCGTTTCAGTCATGAGGGGGTTCTCCTCCACTGACTGAGGAGGGAGCGAGGTGTTGGAACAGATATTATACTATGCTTCTAGGTGTCCCCTAGTGTTGTTGGTTTCGAGGTTAAGTAGGGTTGGTATTGTTCAGTGTGTTGTATTAGAGATAGGGGTGTTATGTCTGTGTGTGGTTGTATGCGCGCACGTGTGTGTGTTTTAATGTGTCGGTTCTGATGTATTTGTGGGTGTGTATATGTGTATGTGTATGGGTGTGCATGCGAGTGTACCTTGCATTTCATGTTTTTGTGTGATGGTATTAGGTTCTGTTCAGTTCAGGAGTGAATCTGGTGATGAAGTTTTTTTCCTGTGTAAGTAAATAAAAATAATTGTCTGTTTGGAAGATTGACATTATTTTGAAGCTGTTTCCACTGCATGTGTGTACGTGTTTTGAAACATAGAGGTGTCTGTTATCTGCAATTTTGATGTTGCTCTTATATAAGGCCCCTCTATTGCTGAAATTTTTGGTGGCGCCTATGTGGGATTTGTTGCATGTTGTGCATCACAATACTAAAATCCAAGAATCCAATAAATAAATATCAAAATAGAATGAAATCACTCCTACTCTTATTTCAGAAGAGCCAGTACCCCCTCCCCACACATATACATTAGTAACGACCTCGGACCATAGCCGCCTTCATAAGGAAGCAAATAACCCCAAAATACTATAAAACAATATACACATTCCCAAACCAATAAAAGCACACACACACACACGCACACACACATAAACACCCACACACATACACACACACACGCACACACACCCTACCCCACCCTAAAGGAAAAGAAAAAAACAATAGCAGAAAGAGATAGCGACTACAGCCAGGTAAACGTCTCCCTGGACAAGCCCAATAAAAGAGAAATAAAAATTGAGCATACCAATGAATAACAAACACTTACAAGCCTCCACCCCTTGGAAAAACTTCAAATTAACTACCAAAATCGCCATTTTTACATCTCTAACACATTTGAAAATAATTTCTGACGAGGACGCATCACAGACCGTCTGAAACGCGCGTAAAACGATTTCAATGACTTAAAAACATTATTACAATGAACCAAACATAATTCTCAATGAAAAACCAAGACACGGAATAATAAAATAATGTTTAAAAATACACATTGTTGGTGACTACTCCCTTATTTATATATATATATATATATATATATATATATATATTCAGAGAGGTAGAGAGAGAGTTTCTAGTTATAAGGAAAAGCTGAAAATAAGAGCCTATTATCTTTCGTTTACTGTCGTAACGTTGGTTTAAAATCCGATATTAGGGTCCGTTTTAGATACCCATATCAAGGTCTATTAAGCCAATACTCATCAGGAGATAAGTATTTGGCTGAAGAGACTTTGATATGGGTATCTAAAACGGTTCCTAATTATCAGGTTTGAAACCGACGATACCAAAGATTCTATCATCTTAAACTTTCTGTAAGCAATATATATATATATATATATATATATATATATATATATATAATTGCATGGGTGCCCGGTGTTGTCCGGGTGCTGGAGGTGTATCTTGAGCAAAAAGAAGTGGTAGTAGGAAGGACGGCTCGAACCCGTACCGCGAAGGAGGCAAAGAACGTGAAAAAATGTGACATCTTTTCTGTTACGACCACCGCCAAACCGGAAGTGACGTAGATTTAAATTAAGGGTAGCAATTTAAAAGAAGGGATGACTTTCGAAAATATCGGTGAAAAAAGCGACCCTTCCCTGTAGAAAGAAGTGCCCAGTTGAGTGTGAAAAAATTAATATTTTTAGCCAATTTTTCGGTATTTGTCGACTGAAGGGTCGAGCTTCAAACGATACTGATCTTATGAAAATCTGTCGCCTATGTCAAAAGTTTTAGGCAGACCTGCAACCATACATACATACATACATATACACACACACGCATACACACACACACACACACACACACACACACATATATATATATATATATATATATATGTATAAATTTTCGACCCAAATCGATTAAAAAACTTTGCCCTATCCTCGAATTCATCTTATATAAAATTTCAAATGTTTAGGCCAGAAGTTGTGTAAGTAATTTGGTAGAGACCGAAGCGTTCAATTTTTTTAAAAATTTAACCCCTATTATGGCCCCTTAACATTTATTCTTTGGGGTAAAATCAAGTTATTAAGTTAGATCCACGTCCGAGAAACCTATATCTAAAATTTCAAGTGTTTAAACTCAAAATAGGCAAGGGATTTGGTAGGGTTCTGAAAGGTCAAATCGTTGAATTTTTTACCCTTAACAGCGAAATTTCTGTCCGAAATATATTTTACCAAATCTTAATACTTTGTATATCAAATTTAGTGTCTGTAGACTGAATATTGACAGAGTTATTTTGTAGGGAAATGTACACCGACAGACACACACACATACAAACAGACATACACATGAAATTTTATGTATATATATATATATATATATGTATATATATATATATATATATATATATATATATATATATATATATATGCATATGCAATAGACGTTTTTTCCAGACGAGGCTTTAAGGAATTTCATGTAACGAGCGAAATATATTAATAAAAGATAGGGACGGTAAATTACTTCAAGACTAACAACTCCTTTAAAGAGACGCCATCACCATTATTGAAGTAAAACAGGCCTATTAGTGAAGGACAGGTTTGCATGTCTTACCGCCAAATAGCCTAGTCATAAAATGGTTAAGTAAATGAACCCTGTTATAGTGAGACTCTCAGAAAAGCTTAGCATTGTTTTTTTGTGTTTTTTTTAGATAACGTTTTCGTATTCTTTTCAATAATTAATTTTCGTTGTTATTATTGTGTGGGGAACAGACTGCTTAATTCTCACAAGAGCTACACCCCGACTATTTTCGGATACGGAATTATCTTCAACGATAGTTTATATCCGTTGTTTCATAACGACGTAAAATTTTTCATGCGGCCAGCATGTTTCAAACATGGTGGACTATTCAAGCATCCACTGAAATTTGTATCAAATAAGATACATAACTCAATACCGGACATTAAGGGATACCAGTCTCTGTATATATTTAGTAAAGCCAGTATATATAATCCGCGAAGTAGATAATTGTATCTGTTTGGCACTGGGCATGGTCACCCTTCGTCAAGGTGTATCACCTTTAACCTTTCTCTGATACACTAAAAGATTATCATACAGGAGTTGGATAAAATTGGAGAAGACAGGGATGTGGAAATAAAACGCAACCGGACGATGGTATTTGTTTCTTGTATGGTTATCATTTGCTGATAGTCGCATAATAATACAATTGTAATTTATCTACGTTTCCCATAATTATAGAGTTGTGATCTCAAAAGTAACAACAAAACAAAACAAATATTTCGGTGCCATCAGCTTGAATTGAAACCGAAAGCAAAATTAGAGAATTCAAAGCTGGTGATGTTACCACTGGACAGGTTTAGTTTTATTTGAAAATATGGAGACAAACTGACAGAAAAAAAACAGACATATAGGATTTTATATATTAGACTAGCAGGGGATTACCCCCCCCCCCCGAATTGCTGGATTATACCATACATTTAAATATATTGTAATTCATGGAGATGTCGTATTTAATAGTGAAGATCCAATTTTCCGTTGAATATTTTATTGCGCCTATTATATAATAATGATTTCAAAAGTGAAAAAAACAATGACTTCGGTACCATTATCTAGAATCGAAATCAAAATATTTAGCGTTCCAGTTGAGTCTATTACCGATGCAGCTATTATGAGGTAAAGTAAGAAATACTTAATATTAAATGACTTGAAGAAATACATTCAATTGAGCATGCGCAGAAATAATTATGTTGGCAGCGTGAAATAAACATTTTTACACTTCAAATTGACGATATATGTCTGCACCCTTTATTCCTCCATTACGAAAAAGATGTTAGTCGTTATCAAAATCATTGGTGAACGATTCCTATTTTTTGTTAATTTGCATGTTATGTAATCAGTAGTTTAGTAGGTTAGCGCTTAAATATTCACAAAAAAAAGAAAAACAGACCAATATTTGTGACAATTTCTGTAAAAAATACTCCACATATATTCATATGCGTTTTAAAGCAACTATGGTGAATACATTTACGTATATATGTTATTTAGGAAAGCACAGGTATTAATTCAAGACAAAAGTTATTCGTTTCATAAAAAGTTTAATATAACTCTCCATATATATTCGTTTTGTGGATCATCGAAAAATGTCATTTTTTGTATTAAACATGAGTACTATTCTTTTGTTTTTCATGGCATTGCGTTATTTGTTTTAATTCGTAAACTACACATCTATTTTAGATAAATCTTTGGCAGCTAAGAAAATTCACAAACTTCTGTCATAGTAATGTGTACTTCACCTATTACGCTTTTAAATACATATCACACTTCATCAACACTATACTATTTTAATATGTACGAGGTTCTACTTAAAAGCATTAAAACAAAAAAATATTTATAAACCGAAAAGTTTATTGATCTTCATTATTTCATATCAAAGGAAGCGCTAAAACTAAACATATTTTTGGAAATAACACATTTCCATATAGTTTTTTTATTCGTTTCATGTTTACTGACTCCAGTCAAATATGGTAAGCTATACTCGATTACCAATTTCACCACGTATTCTGATGAATCTATTATTACGAATAACTAATCTTCATTGACAACATTCAGTAACGTCTTACCAGCAGAATGGATAATACTATAATTATCGCTTATGATGGCATGATGGTATACTTTGAGCAGAATAATTACCGGATTAATTTCTTATTAGAAGACTTTTAGTTCATACATCATTCTGATATATAATTAAGCACTATAAGAGAATAAAGTCAATTGGTTCTATACAATCGTAAACCAAATCTCAATACGTAATAGATATTAAGTGTTAATGTGCAATCAATTAGTTACGCAACATAATTAATGAAATGTTTTGTTTTACAAAAGTTATATCCATCATTATATAAAATCAATAGTTCAGGCATGTGAGTGGTTGTTCAAAACACGTGTATGAAACGTAGTATGATTAATACGTTTCATTTTTTATTTTGTGGTTAAGGTAATATAAATGGATCATTTAATTAAAGAACAAGTCTCACCTAGTAAATTTTAGCTCATGAATCTAATTTGATATAATTATGGTACATTTCTCGAGTTAACAAATCAATAGAGCTTAAATTAACATGCCACTTGTCAACAAATTCACAAGAAGGTCAGAATGATAGCTGAACTATAGTTTCCATTACGATCATAACAGTTTAATAAATTATATAATTATAGGATAATGAACCCAATCTTTGTAAAATGTGGAAGTTAAAAATTCAATTTAATACAAACTTTGTCGGTTTACCTTTCACTTAAAAAGATCTCCTAATTATTGAGAAACGCGAATAACTAACTATTTCTCATATTATGTGGATTGTCTCGGCTACTTTTCTCACGTTGGCATTTATATATTCACAATGGTCCGTCTGACATAAACTCGGGCTATTTTAGGTAAATCTTTCTCAGAATTAAAAATGTGTAATATGTTCATCGAATGGAAGAAGCGTTGAGTCGTTTTTATTTTCCGATTTGAAAATAAAATTGGCACAGGTAAGAGTAAACATCTTTCATTTCTGGAAACAAACACCAAAATTGGCACACATAATCCTAAGATATGGCTATTTTGATAAAAATTATTAGCCACCTAAAATATCCAGAATTTAATATGACGGACATTTTGAAAAATGGCCGCTACTAAATACACATAAATATCTCATTTCGTCATAGATTTGCCCTATTTGAATAATTTTGATGTATAATCATACATTTTTTCACTGTGTATTATGCATATATAATGTTACTATTTTTTCTAAAGATAAAATCGGCAATGTAAATTATTTGGATGGTTCCTCTACTTTATCATCATTTGTGTTTTATTAAAAAAGTTCTGTTGATGTAACACTTGACGTTCTGTTGATGTAACACTTGACTTTATGCGTATCTTGTATTGGCAAAATTTATTTCTCGACGAATCATATTCGTTCTAATTTAAAATATATGATTATTATATGAAAAAGAAAAAGTGGCGAGGAATTAATATTTGTATTGTCTAAGGTCTGATTTGATATATTGCTCCAGATTTTTTAGGGTATCGTATTTTGTACGTATTTTTTAAGCATTTTCCCACTATTAATCGTGGGAGCTTTTGTCAAAATACACATGCGAGAGTAGTATTTTATGTCACCCCAAAAAGATCTGAGATGATCAGCCAAGGTGAGATCTCTACTCTAAGTGATCCATTTAAGCAATATTCATCTCAGCATTCTATAATATTTTTATTGGAATCCTTTAAGGTAAGAAATGATTGTATTTATTTATTTGTTGACTGTTATTCTCATCTTAATAATTGTTGTTGGTGTTTCACCATGTGTCGGCCAACCCATCCTCTGATTTTTACGAGACTCTCCATTACAACCTTGCCGCGGTAAATCACCTGAGGAAGGCCAGAGAATGAGTTGAACGAAACGAGATTAAACAGCAACACCTATGAAGAGGAGGATTACAGTCTGAAAATAAATAAATAAATTCATACATGTAGTTCGGAAACATGACACATGAGTCGTAAACGCGACTAACCACCTGCACAAGAATGGAAAATGAAATCACAAAAACTATATATTGGTAAATATAGAATGGTTCATTTATTCAATAGGGGTATGCACATTTAGTTGGGGGATAGAGGGGAGTCTTTATGCCAAGGCATTTCCAAGCCTAATATTTCTCATCATACGAGTAAACAAGATGCTAGGAAACATAATGGGGATGCGACGTCTGGCGTGGGGTTAATCATATATGTGACTTTTTTTTCCATTCTTATTGCTTTCCTATATAAGCTCCAATGAAACTTGTTGAGCTCTATATTATCCCGATAATCTCCTCTTATTGAATTGCACCTACTCTTTTCTTCTAACTCACTAAGCTATATATATATATATATACATATATATATATATATATATATATATATATATATATATATATATATATATATATATATATATATGATTGTTGAGCTGGATTAAATCCGACGATATGAAATAAAATGGAGGTGGAAGGACCTGGATACTCAACGTTTCGCCCGATTTATGCGGGCTTCTTCAAGAGGGATGGTCATTGACGAGAGAGTCGGAGGATTGGGGCTATATATAATGATGGGGGAGAGCAGCGTGTTTTCCTTATGTAAATTAGATGTCATATATACATGTATATACATTTTATGAGAGAAGAACTAATTAGAGTAAACTAGTGTAGTGGATTACGTCTAAAAGATAAAATATCGTAGAGATTAAAAATTGTGTTTGGAAATATAGCGGTGATAGATTAAATAAATAAAATGACACGAGATTACGAAAGAATCGTTTTTTTTTTTTTTTTTTTTTTTTAATTAGAAATAATTGAATTGGGATAAAATAGCGCAGTAACTTAAAAGATGGTATCTAAAAATAAGAATAGGAGGTGATAAAATGGAGTCTAAAAATAGATAATGATAAAATACAGTAAATAAGTAAAATAAAAATAAAATTAAGTGAAATTCATCGAAACCGGACCCATGAAATATAAATTGCCCAAGGGTACCTCCTACTATAGATATATTGATGATATTTTAATTTTTCTCCCTATATCTTCCAAAATAGAGAATATCACTGATAAATTAAACAAGATTGAACCCACTATTAATTATACGTATGAAAGAGAAAATAACAACTCCATACCTTTTCTGGACATCAACATCATAAATCACAATGATCATCTAAGTTTTAAAGTCCATCGGAAAGTCACGAATAACAATGATTACATACACTTTTACTCTCATCACGATGATAAAGTAAAAAGAGGTATTCTAATAGGATTTTTTCTTAGGGCCCTGAGAATATGTAGTGAAGAATACATCGTGGAAGAATTTGAGTATATCGAACGTACATTCATGAACTTGCAATACCCTCAACATTTTTTGGCAAATACAAAAAGAAAAGCACTAAACATTTACCGAAACCGAGACCATTGCTTAAATAGCCAAATACACAACAGACAATTAACATTACCAACTAATAAAAACAACGACACAATATATAAGAACCTAAATAAGACAGGAATTCAAATAACAAAACTAAACTCTTTAACAATTAGGGATCTAACACGTAAAATTATAACTAACACCAACATTAACACCAAAGCCGGAATATATTCCATACCCTGCCTTGATTGTGGAAAAATATACGTAGGAGAAACTCAACGTAATTTAAATAAAAGAATATATGAACACAAAAGAGATGTAAAAAACAACAATACACTCAACGCCATATTTTGTCACATCATGGAAAACGACCACCATTTTGATTTTAACAAAGCAACTTTCCTTAAACACATACATAACAGATCCACACGACGTTTAATTGAGTCAGCTATAATCTCCCATTCCAGCAAAATAATTAAGCAAAGAAAAGGTTTTTTTCCACGTTGCTCCCTTTCTGTCGAAAATAATTATCAAAGAAAACAACTTAGACACCGGTTAAACGCGAAAAAAAAAAAAAATTCGTAATTTCACTTAATTTTATTTTTATTTTACTTATTTACTGTATTTTATCATTATCTATTTTTAGACTCCATTTTATCACCTCCTATTCTTATTTTTAGATACCATCTTTTAAGTTACTGCGCTATTTTATCCCAATTCAATTATTTCTAATTTAAAAAAAAAAAAAAAAAAAAACGATTCTTTCGTAATCTCGTGTCATTTAATCTATCACCGCTATATTTCCAAACACAATTTTTAATCTCTACGATATTTTATCTTTTAGACGTAATCCACTACACTAGTTTACTCTAATTAGTTCTTCTCTCATAAAATGTATATACATGTATATATGACATCTAATTTACATAAGGAAACACGCTGCTCTCCCCCATCATTATATATAGCCCCAATCCTCCGACTCTCTCGTCAATGACCATCCCTCTTGAAGAAGCCCGCATAAATCGGGCGAAACGTTGAGTATCCAGGTCCTTCCACCTCCATTTTATTTCATATATATATATATACATATATATATATATATATATATATATATATATATATATATATATATATATATATATATATATATATATATATAGGAAATTTATTACTGTGAGTCCAGAATGAGTTTACAAATTGTTTCAACTAGAGGAAAATCCTCAAAGAGAGGAAAAATCCAACTAGCATCATCAGAATTCATAGATTTCCATCTATGAATTCTGATGATGCTAGTTGGATTTTTCCTCTCTTTGAGGATTTTCCTCTAGTTGAAACAATTTGTAAACTCATTCTGGACTCACAGTAATAAATTTCCTATATACTGCTCTGACTATACATTGAGCACTTTAGTCCGGTTTTTTTTTCACCACTAGTAAATAAATATATATATATATATATATATATATATATATATATATATATATATATATATATACAGATAATGTCGCTCTCTCATTGATATTAAAAACCTACTTTTCGCGTGAGCGACTAAATATAGGTATACTAATTTGTACACTCCTTTGTAAAACGACATTAATAAATTACTTATTTATTTTGATGGTTTCCTATTAGATGCTTTGTTTAATATTATTATTAACCTAAATTCAATGTCCACGTATCGCGTAAAATATGAGATAACACTTTCAAACACACACGCACATGCACTCACACATATACATATATAAATTTATATATATATATATATATATGAATGTATGTATGTATGCATATTTAAAGTGATGATTGTGTTGTTCCAACGATAGAAAAATGTATATTTAATAGAATGGAGCCATCAACAATTGTGGGGGTTTCAGCCTTTTATCATTTTTTATTTACATAACGCGTTTCAAGCCTTGTACAGCTCACTTCAGATATATTTTATATAAAGGTTGTTTAAGTGCAGGGTTTAAATGTTATTCTGGAGAACATTTTACATCGGAAGACTTTGAGTGTGTTCTTCAGAGAAATGTCAGTCTCAGATTTTTTTGTCCCCAATGATCAGTGTATTGTGGGTCCAATCAGAGTTAAGTTCATTTGGAGAGGAGGGTATTTTTGGGTCCATTTGGTAAAGACTTTTATGTTTCTTTATGTCTTTCTTTGTGTATATACGCACACACACACGCACACACAATTACACACACATACATACCACGCACATACATATGTACATATATGTATATATATGCGCACCCCCCCACACACATACATAAAAATAAATGTATACACACACGCGCATTTCCACCTACGAAAACACCACGTACATATGTTGGTTTAAGTTTCTTTGTCTTTCTCAATCAAAATACACATGTATACATGTACTTACTCCTCCTAAACATAGGTATATGCACACACACATACAAGATGGAATATAAGTAACAGGTGATATGTACACATTCACACCCGCCCACACAATCACGCAATCACACAGATCTGAACATATACACACATACACACTTACATATACCTATATGTATGCCTATACACAAACACGCATACGCACGCAGGTACATGTACACATATACACACACTTATATATGGAGAGACATATGCAGGGGCACAAATATATACACACATTCATATGCACACATATACATACGCATACATCCACCCACCCATATATATATATATCTATATATACATAAAATACACACATCCATATACACACGTGCATACATCCACCCACCCATATATAGTTATATACATGCACCCACAATCACACGCACACCCACATATATATTCATACACACACCTCCACATACATATTGGTTAAAGTTGTGTGTGTCTTTTCATATTGGAAGTACATATGTATATGTGCGCTCAATCACGCAGGCATACAAACAGGATCGAGATTAGATAACTGATGATATATACACACACATACATAATCGCACATACACATACATATCCACCCACACACACATATGTATGCAAACATACACACCTACAGACACACATGCATGTAGGCCCATATACACATGCACACACATACGTATATCTATATATACATATGTAAGGGGCACACTCATACACACATACATATACACACATACATCCCTTATATATACATGCATATATACACCCACATATATATATATATATATATATATATTCGTGCATACATCCACCCACCCATATATACATACACACGCGAACCCCCCCCCACACACACACACACCTTACACATGTTGGTTAAAGTTTTCTTTGTTTAGAAGGATTTTCTTTTATTAGGTGTGGCTAGAGTGGTGTATTTTGTTTCTAATTGTTTGTTTAGTTTAGGGAAATGGTATTATACTGGGTATGGATACGTGCGCCCGCGAAAGTGCGTGCATGCATTATTGTATTTGTTTTGTTTCGTGTGTGAGGATGCGGATTTGTCTAAGTATGCGTGCGTGCAAGTGTATTTTGTGTTTTGCCTATCAATGTGTATAATTATTGGGAGATGTTTAAAGAGAGGTTGAACTTTTCTATTAAGTTTTTTTTTCTTGTGTTAGTAAGTAGAAGTAGTTGTCAGTTTGGAAGATTGTCATTATTTCGAATTTGCCTCCACTGCAGGTGTGTATGTGCTGTGATACATGCAGGTGTCTATTTTCTGCGATTTTGATGTTGGGCCGATGTAGTGCTACTCTATTACTTAAGTTTCTATGTAGGATTTATCGTATGCTGCACATTTTATTACATAGACCATATTTTTTGAGGTGTAATCTATTTTTTTTTAATTTGAAATGTTTGTATAGGTATCGTGAACGTGTATGTGTTTACCTCCAATATTATGTTGCAGATTCCACATCGTTGTTTGTTGCATTTTGTGACTCCTTTTGTTGTGTCTTACATCATCAACGCTCTGATCCCAATCTGGCATCAATTGTGATGGATGGCTCTCGTCTGTGTGAGGCCCCGTGTTTTGACAAGCTACTGGGTTTGACCATTACTCCTGATCTGAAATGGAACACGTACATCAAGTCTGTTGCCAAGGTCGCTGGAAAGATGGTGGGACCCTTCTACCGCTCCAGAAGATATCTCACTACTGATGCAATTCTCTATCTATATAAAAGCCAAGTACGTCCAAGGATTGAATACTGTTGCCATATCTGGGCAGGAGCTGCTAAAAACAGCCTATCCTGCCTTAACAGAGTACAAAATAGACTTCGTGGCTTAGTGGGGGATGCCCTTTTCTCTACCCTGCACCCTCTCTCTCACAGAAGAGACGTTGCGAGCCTATCCTTGTTTTATCGTTATTTCCATGGCAGGTGCTCGTCTGAACTTCAATATCTGGTCCCCCTCGCCAATCTTTCACGAAAAACACCCGTCCAGCTGAATCCACTGTGAAAATTTCCCCCCCACTCTATATCTTAGCCTAAATCAAAACGCGGATTCCGTGAACGGAGCTTCTGTCTTAGAACTGCACGCCTGTGGAACTCTGTTCCGTCTGCCTGCTTCCCACCGGACTACAACTTGTATGTGTTCAAGTCCAACGTTAGCAAATTCCTAATGATCCGCCCCCTTAAGTAAACACTTCATCAAATCTCTACACTAACGTAATGTACTTGCAATAACCCTTATCCGGCTTCCGGGCCTTGATAAGTGGTGATCACTGTGTAAAAAAAATGTTTAGATTGAGTAACAATGCGTTTTAGGTTTTTGGGCTGGCGTTTGCTTTTTATTATTTTTTGTTGTTTTAAGGAAGTTGTTTAATTTGCTGTTTTCGTTAAGTAGGACGAGGTTTTTCTTTATTTCTGTAAAGAGCTTAGGGTTTGTTGTGTTGTGTGTGGAGACGTATGTTAGGATTTGTTCTTTGTTTCGTTCTTTAGGGGTTCTTAAATTTTCTACTGGTTTATTTATCGAAAGTCGGATCCCTTTGTCTATAAGTTGTGGTGGATATTTTCTTTTCCTTAAATACATTCGTAGTTCCTCGAGTCGGATTGTCCAAAGGTTTTTGTCCGTGACTATGGTGCAGATTCTACGTGCTAGTGTGTAGGGAATAGCTTTTATGCAGCTTCTACCATTTATGGTAGCACATCTAAGACAGTAAACGACCAAGTTCTCTCCAATTCTCTCTCCTCTGATCTTGAGCACGTAGTACAATGGGGAAAGGAGTGGCTGGTTACTTTTAATGCATCTAAAACCAAGCTTCTCTCTTTACATCATCAACATTCTAATTCACATTTGTCATCAATTGAAATGAATGGCTCTCGTCTTCAGGAGGCCTCAAGTTTTGACAAGCTTCTGGGCTTGACCATTACTCCTGATCTTAAATGGACCACGTATATCAAATCTGTTGGCAAGGCCGCTGGAAAAATGGTGGGATCTTTCTATCGATCCAGTAGATATCTCACTGCTGATGCAATTCTCTACCTATATAAGAGCCAGGTACGTCCAAGGATGGAATACTGTTGCCACATCTGGGCAGGAGCTGCTAGAAAGGACTTGTCCTGCCTTGATAGAGTTCAAAATAGACTTCGTAGCCTCGTAGGAGATGTCCTTTTCTCCTCCTTGCAACCTCTATCTCACAGAAGAGATGTTGCGAGTTTGTCTCTGATGTATCGTTATTTTCATGGAAAGTTTTCAACTGAGCTTCAATCTATGGCCCCCCCTCGCCAAACTTTCACAAGAAACACTCGTCTAGCTGTAAACACTATCAATAATTCCCCCCACTCTTTATCTGTGCCTAAACCTAAACGTAGATTCCATGAACAAAGCTTCTTTCTTAGAACTGCACGCCTGTGGAATTGTCTTCCGTTTTCCTGCTTTCCGGCTGACTACAATATGGTTGCCTTCAAGTCTAAAGTAAATAAGTTCTTGATGAGCCGTTCCATATAAGTTATTAAATTTACCAAATTTTCATTACTAATGATTACTATATTGACCAATTTCTACTGTACACTCTTTAACCCTTATCCTTGAGTGGCCTCTGGGCCTTGATAATGTGGTGATGCCTTTGTAAAACAAAAAAAAAAAAAAAAAATGGTGGTGACATTTAAAGTGTAGGTATTGTTGGATGTCTGTGGGTTTGCGATAAATGTCTGTAATAATGTTATTGTATTTAATCTTTATCAGTATATCTAGGAAGGGTAATTCTGTAGAGCTTTGTTATATGGTGAATTTAATTTTTAGGTGTAGGTTTTGGAGTATGGTGTGTAAGTCTGTGATGTCTCCATATGTGGGTATCCACAGGATGAAGTAGTCATCAAGGTATCTTTGTGTGGGTGTGCATATATATATATACATATGTATGTGTGGCGTATGTATGTATATGTGTGTGATTGTATGTGCGTGAGTGTGCGTCTATATAAAAAAGAATGTAAGTCATAAAAAACATAAAAATCTTTACCAAATAGACCCAAAATACCCTCCTCTCAAAATGAACTTACCTCTGACACGCTGACCATTGGCGACAAAAAGTCTGATACTGGCATTTCTCTGAAGAACACACTCAAAGTCATTCGATGTAAAATGTTCTCCAGAATAACATTTCAACCTTTCACTTAAAAAAAACTTTATATAAAAATATATCTGAAGAGAGCTGTACAAAGCTTGAAACGCGTTATAAAATATCTTAAAATAAAAAAAATGATAAAAAGCTGAAAAACCAACACTTGTTGATGTCTACACTCTTTTATATATATATATATATATATATATATATGTATATATATATTTATATATATATATATATATATATATATATATATATAAGTGACTTGTCTCTGTGTATCTACCATACTCCTCTTAAAGTATTTAGTCTACAGAGTTGAAATTTGATGTACAGTGTCTAATAGGCATGTAGCAGCTTTCAACTCCGGTTTTAGTGAGCCAAAATGGATCCTAAGAAGTCAAAATAAAAATAAATACATAAATAAATAAACTTTATTTTTGGCGGGCCGAGTCGAATAACAAATGGCTGTTGTTGTTTTTTTTTCGGCATGCTGAAAATAAAATAGTCATGACGCAAAGTCGCTTTATTTAAAACTTCTCTTTTTCAACTGTTGTGGATCCGATTGTATCTACGCTGGAGAGATAAATGACGACTTAAAGCTGAAGCACAAAAAGTTTTGGTTCCAAGTCTAGTTTACTGTACCAAAACTATATGTTTTAATATTTTTTACATCATTACGATATACATGATTATATATATATATATATATATATATATATATATATATATATATATATATATATATATATATATATATATGATGAAAATAATGGGAATAGTATTCCGACAAAATAAAGAAATAAAAAGGAACCAACCGTATTATGTGTTCATCAACGTTTCCTCTTTATTTCGAGACTTCCTCTGGATGCATAAGATTAAGAAACAAACAATACCAGTACAAAATGTTTGAAAATGTTTCACTTGCACAGTGTGATGCAGTTCTATTTCAGAAAAATGAAAAAAAAGACGTTGAAAATTCAAAAAGGAGGGGGGAGGGCTGGCGTTGTTAAAGAAAGGAGAATTTTAGGGACGTCATATAGTCGTTAATGTAAATTTAAAAATATGAACGCAGTTAATATTCTTATTGAAAAAAAAGGAATATCTGTTGAAATTCAAATATAGGTTTGTAACAGAAATCAAATGAGTGTTTTTTTATGTAATTTATAGATTGAGATTATTTGTTAATTATTACAGGGGGTGTTTAAATGGTGTGAGAAGGTTAACCTGTGTCTACAGTTAAATAATGTTCTTTTAATAAAAGTTTACTTATTAATGGTGCTAAGTTATAGAAACCTGCACGTTGTTTAATTGTGCGTGAAATTGAGATAAGCGCATATTCAAGAAGTCTCCGGCGCGGTTTATAAATAATTAAATTTATTTCAAATGAACCGCGCCAGAGACTTGTTGAATCTGCGCCAAGGTTTTAATGAACGAAATTCACAGCTACTAAAGAAAGAGAGAAATAATTCAATCTTTTAAAGAAAAAGTGAACACGGCAAGAAACTGAATTTGCATATCTATTTTTATGAGTAAGAACAAAATAATTCAAATGAAAATATTTTAAACAGTAAGAACAAAAAAATTTATATGAAAATATAACAGTAATGAATTTAACGATGTTTAGTTTTGACATCGTCCAAATGCATCCGCTCGATTTGTTTACACAAAGTGTGTCGCGTATACGCAAATGGCAGTTTGTATTTCACTTCCCGAAATGCTCACCCCAAGATAGAGTGCATTATATATATATATATATATATATATATATATATATATATATATATATATATATATATATAACTTTTGTTTTCGGTTTCGATTCAAGCTTGTGTATCGAGGTCATACGGATACATTTTTTGGTATTTAAGCCATCACAACCTTAAAATACGGGGTGACGCACAATACGGGTCCAAACTGTAATAAGGCCTCGTTTCTTAGTGTTTTGTCAGAATGAAATGAAACTTTGGTCATAACTAGTTTATTATATTCAAATCATCACATAAAAACACTAGGGTCTTTGGCCTTTTTGTCTCTGTTCTGCAGCATATGTTCTAGATGGCCTCCATTTAGCTTTTTTTTGGGGGGGATCACCCTGTACATATATCAGTAGGGACGCATTGTCGTGATAATGTGTTTTACAAGTTGAAAGACTTTGTCAGTAGGCTTTGGAATCAGAGTAACTTTTCACGCTAAACATATGACGGACGTAAAGACATGAATCTTGTTATTTCTGTCAATATCTTAAAATGAGAAAGTAAGCATTGATGCACAATTTAACACTTTCTATGCAAACAATAATCAAGAGCAATTCACTTAATTTTAAAATCGATTCCGTATATTTTAAACAAGGATGAGTGTTTTGTTCGCCCGGATCTCATACGTGGTAAACGTGTTTTTTTAATAAACCTATCTGACTCTTAATATTTAAGAATTTCATTAAAAAATGGAGGTGATTGCTCGCGCAGAAACATAAACCCAGTAAACAAATTACCTGATTAGATTCGTAACGAATTAATTATAAAAGAAAATGAAATATGGAACTGAAGAATCGTCATGAGAAAAGTTATTAACTATGCGGCATAATCACGTTGACCCACCGGGTCCCGTCAGATCACTGAAGTTAAGCAACGTTGAGCCTGATTATTATAAAATGAGTGATCAGTTTGGGATTTTCAGGCACAAAAGTGGCAAAAACCTAGCATCGTCATTTCCCTTAACAGGGATATACATGCGACTGGGGACCGCTTGTGGATTTTAAAATTCCATGAAACTTCCTCCTTCTAGTTATACCCGAATAAGGTTAGTGCCAAGCGACACAATAGAAAGCCGTGAATTTAAGGATTTTTTTTCAACCAACTTCTAGTTTAACTGCACCAGTGAATACGCTCTAAAACATAAATGTCATGAATTTCAGTTTAGATTATGATATTAGCAGGAAGTTAGAAATGCAGAATTACATGGAATCTACGCACGATTTGCAAACGTGATGGAGAAAAATCTTGGAAGAATACCTCACAAGTTACTTTTCAAAACGTCATGTGAGCTTGTACTTCAGGTAAATACGTTAATAATTATTGCACGGATGGCATTTAAAATTCGTGATTGTAATATAATATGGTTATTTGAAAGATCTTCATAACTTTATTGTTTTTATAATAAATTACCGTTTATCAAATCCCTCCCCGCTTATTTTAGCTGAACTTGAAATTGAAATCTATCAGAGATTATATGAACAATAATCATGAAAAATGCCAAATCTGCTTTCAAAATAAACTTTCCAAATCATAAAATTGTGTGAATGCCAACACCAGCACTTATTCAAGTGAAGTTCATTAACTTCCGTTATGCTTACGGACACTGCAATAAAAAGGAATGGTTTAAAAGCATAGAAAATAAAAGCATAGAAAATAAAAGCTTAGAATTGCCCCAGAACATAACGAAGTTGTCGTGTTGTTTGAGATATTGCAGCTAACATACGTCTTTTTATAATAACACATTGTTTGTAGTCTAGTAATAAGTGCTCCGGGTAAAAGGACAGAATAAGCAGAACTAGGAAAACTGATGAAATCATTGTTCGCTGTAGCCTTTGAAATGCTGCCTCACAGTCATATTACTTTCGTAAAAAAGTGTTATTGCCTTTGGCGATGATTTAAACAGAAGACAAATAATTTTATATCAGTAAATTAAATAAAAAATGTTACTAACCTTTCCGACAAGTAGTGCTTATTTTACAATATTTTCTTATAAAAAAACCTCCAAACTATATATATATATATATATACATATATATATATATATATATATATATATATATATATATATATATATATATATATGTATATATATATATATATATATATATGCGTAGTTTTTTTGTTGTTGTTGATTTTTTTAAACGATATTGCGGTTAGCGTATTCACCTTGAAGATCGGATGTATTTTTTAGAAATTACCCATTTTTTTGGACGTAAACAAATAATATTTTTATTTATTTATTTGATATTTTTAAAACAGTAATCTACGTACATGCATGTTTATTGGCCTTACCCCTCTTCAGCGTAGCTTGACTGTTATTAAGTCCAATGTTCGAGTCATTAAAACCGTCAAGCAATGCTGAAGAGGGGTATGGTCTCTAAACATGCATGTACGTAGATAACTTATATATATATATATATATATATATATATATATATATATATATATATATATATATATTTGTGATGGGGTAATTCCAAAATTTGTCCCGATTCCGATAAAATTATCGAATCGGGCTTACATTTACCGATTCCGATACGATTCCCGGTTCGGATTCCGATTGCGATTTTTATTTTTAAGTGAACGAATATTTAATTAGTTATTTGTTGTTGTTTTTTTTATATCTAAAATCTCTGGGTAATTTCAGCATATATTTTTTCTCAAATGTTTTCCTTGTAATTGATTTAAAATTGTAAGACTACAAAAAAATTTATTATGATTTAAAACTCATCTAGATTGTATCTGTTCGTCGTTAGTGTACAACATGCTACTTGAAAGTTTTCATAAACAGTTGAAAATAATCGACGAGTGGTAGGCAATATGAGAAAACTCTACCAGAACAAAACAACGCCCCCTCTAATTGTTACGAACGGACTTTCTAAACAATTTTACTATTTAGAAAACCATTTTTGGCATGGGGAAGGCATGGGCTTTGTTTATTAATCTGTTTATTTTCTCTATGAAGGATGTTAAAATTTTATTTTAATTAGGAAATATTGAGGGGTTATTACATAATAATAATAATAATAATAATAATAATAATAATATTAATAATGATAATATTAATATTAATAATAATGTATGAATTTACGTTCAGATGAAAAAAAAAGTTTTACTCCTTGACCGTATTAAATTTAAATAGTTCAACTTATCAAAAATTAAACAGAATATCTCTCATTATTTTCTTTAATTTTCTATTTTTGAGCGATTATCAAAATTCCTAAGAATTGATCCCTCATGTCGAACATTATTCTTGTTCTCACCTAACACTCGACGTTACTTGTTTTTTTATGAGTAAATGCTTTAAAATAAGAAAAGCCTCAAACAACTTAGCCAACTAGGTAGAAAATCGATTTTACACTTTTTAAAACAACATTAAATAAGTATAAATATTTAAAAAACGCATTATGCGGTCCAAAGTCTCTTTTTTAACTGATTAAACCATTTAAATAAGTTAAACTACTAAAAATGTCGGCAGCTAGGTTGAAGGCGAACGCTTAGTAAATCGATTTTATGTTTTTTTTAAAGAACAGTAAAAATATAAAAATATTTAAAAAATATTATGGTGGTGTAGTCTCTTTTTAAAACACTATCTCCTTCAAAAACGGTCATAAAATGTGTTTTTAATCGATATTTATTAAATAAGGGACAAGTTTTCCTGCATAGCAAACATTGACGACTTTTTTATGGACGAGTTTCCCGTGTATGAGTTTTCCGCAGAAAAGCCTCTTTAGGTATCGTTCAAGAGTTTGATAAACGCACCGGAGCTTTTCATCTATATTTTTCACTTGCCTCCAAAGATGAGCATCATAAAAAAAATTATTTATTTCAGAAAAAGCCAATGACATACATTGTCACTATACAGCTGGCGCCAACGAAGTTTATAAACCCCGTCCAAAGCATTCAACCTTTAAATAATCAAGTGAACTCCGTCGGTTGGGGGTAATTGGACATAAGCGAATAAGTGTGAAGAGTTGGCAAAAGGAATAATCAAGTTATCTCTCGATAAATGACCAATAAACAAAATAAATTAAACTCCGTGAATCAATGTCAAATCTGTAAATGAGATTTATAACCCATTCTGTGGCCCCTCTCATACTTCTGAATAACCTCCTAAAAAAGCAATTTGTGCTCGTTTTTTTGTCAAATAAAAAGAAAGAAAAAATCGGTTTCGAAACGAACATTTTTTTCGATGCTGCTACAGATTGAAATATCCCAAAAAGTTCAGATTTTTCGTATTCGTATTAATCATCCCACCACTAATATATATATATATATATATATATATATATATATATATGAGCTCCTTCAGTCTTTGACAGACTATGAATACCAACAAAGGGGTGCCTAAACGTGGAATTTTTTGTTACAGGAGGTTCGCAATCTCCAAATGCACCTCTCCTTAATCGACATTGTTTAATATCAGTGGCCCCGGGTTTTCGAAGCAGACTTATCTCCTCAGAGGTAAAGAATTAATATCAAAACTAATTCGAAATAATATTGTTATTTAGAACATACAAAACGAATGCATTCAGAAATTAATTTCATCTTTTTAGGGCATGGATAAAGAAAATAGGTGAATGAGAGTATATACAATGAAAGCTTTTA
>NC_136506.1:2936666-2939166 GCF_053919585.1 Euprymna scolopes
TATATGTTGAATAATTCAAATTAAACGAATACCCGATGATTATAGCATTTACAATATGACGCGTTTCTCATGGGGGAAATTTATTTGGATTAATAATTAAAATTATGTAGATACTTGTGGTGGGAAGATAAATCGGGATCGGAATCGGAAAAATCGGAGTCTCTTTTCTGATGCCAAACCGATTCCTTAAATTAGCTTGTTTTTAAGTTAATTTTAGTTTAAGCAACATCGTCCACTATAGTAATAATAAAATAATAAATATGTATTGATTTAAAATTCCAGTAAGTCTAAAATCTCTATATAACTCCCACACACGTTTGTTTTTATGTTTGAGAAAATATAGGCAGATTCAAGATGGGTTTTACTATAATCGGTACAAAATAACACTTTTAAAGTTAAACATTTAGAGCTTTATAAAGAATCGGAATCAGTAATTTTATCGGAATCGGGAATTTAGTAAGGAATCGTAAATTGTATCGGAATCGGTCCCTCACTAGTATATTGCGATAAATAAATATTTTAATTTTGGACATTTTATACTAAGTACGTTTCAATGTTTTCATAAAACACCAAACACGAGTTGTAAGATATTTCTTGTAGTAAAACACGACTAGCATTTCTGATGGTTAAACAAATTACTTAACAACCATGTTCATGTCTGTTGTTTTAAAATGTCTTTTTAGAAATCGTTTTATTTTAGTGCTAGATATTATTGAGTGTCGCTTTATCCCAATAAACTAAGGATATTTCGTTTCAGCAATTAAAGTCCAATTTTGTATCTCATACAATATGCAAATCACTCTCTCATCTTTTAACCACACTCTAAATAAGAATTACGGTTCTGCCTCCATGCATCATGTATCAGGCGAATAAACTATTGTTTGTTTGCAAGAACATCCTTTTCCGTAAATACTTTAACAATCGACTGGCTCTCTTCAAAATAAAACAGTCGATTTAAAATTTAATGTCAGCAAGTAGTTGACATGAAATAACTTAACAGTATTTATTGCGTCGTTCAATTTCGAGTCTATTACATTTCATTCTTATACATTAAGTCCAATCTTTTAATAGCTATTGCCGTAGATATATTGTCATGAAAGGTATAAACGGGTTCTAATGCTTAACAATCGGATCTTCAACGCATTCGTTTCCCTATTCTCTCGTTTGATTCATATTATACGACGGGAGAATATGTTAAACTCAAAAAGTGTGTCTGATCAATGGATGCATATCTATAGGCATTAATTTTCTTACGCAACCGTACCGTGAAATCCTAAAAAAATAAGAGCATATAATTAAAATTAGTCTAATATGATTATTATAAACCATTTGTGTTAGAATCATACTAAGGTTATATAATAAAATTGCTAAATTTTAATACAGAGTCTGCTCTGAAGAGGAGACTACAGACCGGATTTTATCGTAATAATGTTTATGTAGTACATCGTATCACATGCGGATGGCACTCTTTTTTAATAAAATACAAAGATTCATTGGTTGTTTTCGTTTTACGGCATATCAACCCTTTCCAGGTTATTTAATGCCGAATCAAAAGATTTTGAAGAAAAATGTTTTTAATAGAATATGTTTGTTGTTTTCACGTTGGTTTCTATTTAACCCATAGTTGCGACCCTAACAGATACTACCACTCCGGGTCAGAGTGGACCTGGGAGCAATGGTAATTAAAGTGTGGCTCCATACTCCCCAAAGCCCATAAGCTGGAGCCTCACCACTGCATATAGTTTAAGGTAATATCCAGGACCCCCATTGAGGGACTTTTACCCTCTGCAAGGGGACAGTCGGCGTATTCTAATGCCCCACACACAGGGCCATAAAATACAAAGGTATTTAGAACATTCGAAGAAGAGCTGGACATGACAATGCTAGTGGTTCTTCAATTCTTTTAGTACATGTACTGCTATAATTGTAACGCTATACTGTATTGAAAGCTCTGATAAAGGAGCCAATATATTCGAAACAAAAATATTATACGCTCCAACGAAAATATTTACCTAAACTGCTTTTTAATTTTCGATTATATATTTGAAAAAGCACGGGAATATTATATAAAAAAAGGCCCGTGGCTTTCAAATTATATAAATTTAATTTTTATATTCAGTGAAAATCTTCTGTGCTAAAGTTTACGAGCAGCTCCCGGAATCGCAGGTGTCATAGGTTGCCAGTAGCAGAGGAGATGACAGATCTGCAAAAGAAAAATGCGTCAGTCGTTTAAAGAATGATCTGTTCGAGTTAAATAGCGGACAGGGGTTAATGCTATGCGTTCCAGTGAAGAGAGGTCAGCAACCGCTTCGACAGAGATGAATTACACGACTAAATTACTCGCAGGCTTAACTGGCAATTGGGTTCAAAGATTATGTTATTTACGAACCATTTTGGCAAAGGTCATTTTTTAATCTGATGTATGGCAGTCGGCTATTGATCGACTTCATACAAACGATGTAATGTATACGGTTCTATAATACAAAGATGTTACTCGCGT